>NW_021319800.1:255131-324660 GCF_001605985.2 Dendrobium catenatum | reverse complement strand
AAATCTCAAGTCAAAGTTTAGCGGGTGAGCAGTACGACGTCAATATTGACGTCAGACTGTTCATCTATGCGAAAAAATTAGGATACAGGATTTGTTGAAATGCAGAAAAGAGGAGAAAAGCATGAAAAAGAGGAGAAAATGGTTACCTTTGTAGGAAACATGCAAAAGAAGAGAGAAATTGTCATTCGATTGGAGATAAATGACTGCATTTTGAAGTTTTGTTGCATTTTGGAGTGTAAAATGAGTTTTTCGGTTGGAGATGCCCTAATTATGTGCAATATGTTGAGAGCTGAAATTTAAAAAAAAAAAATTAGTTCAATTTTTTTTATTAAGGACACAGTTTCAAACGACGAACTTTTATTAGGTCAGGACACCTGACGTAGCTCTACATCCGGACGCCAATAAAATAGCGCCACATCTCTTACTCTTTACCGCGCGGCCCGATGACCCGGACCCGGTATTAATGTATTGGCTGATTTGTGCAGACCGAGGTATTGCTCGGCAATAACAAGAAATACCATTTTGTCAAAACCAATACCTAGCAATACCCTGGTTTTGTTAGGTATTGCTCGGTATTGTTAGATATTGTTCGGTGTTGGTCTTGAAAGAGCGGTATTTCTTGTTATTGCCAGCAATACTTAGCAATACCGAGCAATACACAAACATAGAAATACGGGTTCCGGTCCGGGTCGGGTCGTCGGGCCGCACGGTAAAGAGTAAGAGCATGTGGCGACATGTTATTGACGTCCGGATGTAGAGTTAGGTCAGGTGTCCTGATTAGAAAAGTTCTCAAACGACAGCCTTAGTTTTTAAGCTTTTATTTTGGGTATATTTTATCTCACGTATAAATATAAATAAAATAGTATTCAGATGCATCTTAAATAAAATAAAATAAAAAATAAAAAAGTGATTCCTGCCCCTGAAGTAAGAAGTATTCAAACCTATAAAAGCTGTTTAAGCAGTTAGGTTTAAAAATTCGAGCGGAGTCGAGCCGGGCCGACCGAGCCGAGCCAAGCCGAGATTCGAAATTTTTACGCAATTTAATAATTTTGGAGGACCGATGGAGAAATAAAAAGAAAGGACTGTGGCCTCACTCGGCGGTTGGGGAGCATTTAGTTTGCTGCTTTGCTCTCTTTCGTCTTGCTCGTGCGTTCCTTCTCTTCTCAGCTTTTTCTTCGAAGTTGATGCGAGCTCTGCTTCACTGGCAGCCTTCAAAAACTGAAGAAATTCTCTTCTTTGACCTCCTTCCAGTATTGGTAGAGACTGATCCAAGTTTGAAGTTTCTCTCGCGATCTTTCATGGCGAAAAATCACGACTTTCCAATTTCATTTGCTTAGATTGTGGCTACATTCTTCTTTGGGTTGTTTTTATCGATCTTATCAGTTCTTGGATCTAAAAATTTGAAAGGTAATGTATTGCCCTTATTAGGTAAATTTACCTCATCAAAATGCTTTTTTAGAAATTCAGCAATTAACTTATTTTTTATTTTTTATCCAATTTTCCGGATCTTGAATTTGATCGCGATTTACGATTTTCTTGCTGGGATAGGATTATGATCTGGAAATTGGAATTTGCATTTCAATGTTAATGTTGTTCGTTACCAAAAGCCCTGACATCTTTACCTTATTTTTTTAAAAAATTAATACTTTTAAAGATTTGTGCATTTGATTTTCAGCTTGTTTTTAAGATGCTTAGTTTTCAAGAATATGCTGCCTTCAAAGTAAGCAAGATTGAGATCTTTATTCGTTTTAGCTACATTTTCTTTGCCATGCCGCTTTCGATTTGTTTATCTTTTTACAGTTTTTGGGCGGGTTTAGAACAATTTTATTAAGTAATTCATGAATTGATTTCATCTGAACAGATTAAGCTGGCAAGCTAAAAAAATCAAAACAATGATGGGTATCTGATGATTCCAAAATTTTCTTTCTTTCTTTATTTATTTGCCGTTCTTGATTCAAATTCTATTGATAGCATTGCGCCTTTTTAATAATTTATATTTATTATTGACTTGTTAGCTTTCATCCCGCTAATTAATGTGACAAGTTTGCCTTTTTTTTGCTGTAAAAGAAGGTTTTCCTTATTATTTAGTTAATCTCTTCCATGATGAAAGCAAATCGCTGTCCTGATGTTTGGTGTGTTTGCACTCAGAGACTATAAAACAGATAATTATTTGTGGTAGGCCCTGATGTGATTAAAACTCTCATCTTCTCCTTCTATTATTTGTGTTTTGCGAAATAATCGGCTTTGGCCAGATTCTCTATTGTACTTCTTATTTTGCCTAACTCCATTAGATCTTAATCAGTAAGTTCCTGTCTTGTAACTTAAGATTTAAGATAAAGATTTGAGCTTGAGATTATGATTACAAAAGTTTTTATATTTTAATCAGAAAGTTTCTGTCTTGCTGTACCAATCATCAAAGTATTTTTATTGGAATGATTGGTAAATGAGCGAGATATTTGCCTGATTTCTTTTGATCTGTTCTGATAATTCCAAGCTTTTTCTGTTTGTTTGTAGATGATGATTGAGGCAGAACTGTGTTCATCTCGTGTTCTATCTCCTTCTCGAGAAGAAAGTGGAGATGAAGAGCTCTCTGTGCTTCCAAGACACACGAAAGTAATTGTAACTGGAAACAATAGAACTAAGTCTGTTTTGGTTGGCTTGCAAGGTGTTGTCAAGAAGGCCGTAGGCCTCGGTGGTTGGCACTGGCTGGTACTGTGTTATCTTATTCTTTCAATATATTATATTTTCTCTTTGATCCTATTTTTAATGATCCTCTTCCCAAATCCTTGATATTTTTTCCTTTGGTATCAGCCCTTAAGTGAATTTTACCCTTTTGTGCAGTTCTTATTTCCTTGGAGTGCTCTAGATCGTATAGAATTGTAGAATAATTTTTTAAAAATATATTTTTTAGTTATTCTTTGATTATTTCTAGGAGTTGAAAATCAATATTGGCGTTCTTACAGGTCCTTAAAAATGGTGTGGAAGTGAAGCTGCAAAGGAATGCGCTGAGTGTACTGGAAGCTCCAACGGGCAATGAAGAGGATGATGATGAAATGGATTGTGATAACTCTTTCTGCAGCAGCTCTGACATGGGAGATAAAGATGGTGATTATCGTAAGTTATATTGTATAATTATGTAATCTTTTAGTCTATTTTTCTCTATGCGCAAGAAATGAAAATGCTGATCTTCTCAATCTCACAGTTATAATTAATTGCCAAAACCATTCTTTTACAGCTAGCATTGAGTTTCACAAGCCAACAAAGCCCAGGGTAAGACACACAAGGCCTTGGACCTCCTCAGCCAAATCAACCAACCGTAGCAGTTTTAGAGATTTGCAAGCCAATAGCCACAAGCCTCACTTGGTAAATCAATGTGAAATCCTCTCTCATTTGTCTTTCTATTAGTTTACATTTCTTGGAGATTAAGGCTTCATTTGAGATAATTTTTTTTACTGCTTCTTGAAGTAGTTTTTTAGTAAAAAAAATTAATTTTTATACTAAAAAACTGCTTCAAAAATCAGGAAAAAAGCTGTCCCAGCCTATGGCTTTGTTTGCGATGACTTTCTTACTGCTTTTTAAATCAATTTTTTTGAAAGTCATCCCAAACCAAGCCTAAGATAGATCACCATCTCTTCCATTACAAAATAAAACTCCAATTGCCCCATTTCCCCATTCATTTTCATAATCTTTCTCTATTATTGGCCTCTAATGAATCATTATTGTTTTAAAACACACTTAATTTTCAGCTTATCAGAAAGAACTATTTGCAGTCCTGATATTTTCTAGCTAAAACTTTCCTGTTTTTCTTTTTCAAGTAATAAAACATCAAATCATAAAAGTGGAACCTTGAATTCCTGGTAGCAATGTAATAATATCGGTGCTGCTGTGTGGCCCTCTTTTCTTCAACCTTGTTGTTACTTGGTTGCTCCAAAATTATCTTGCAGAGGGTAAATCTGGCAAAGCTGGGGACAGCGACGTTATGGAGATACTGGAAACACTTCAATCTTGTGAGCAAAACTTTGCCTAATGCCTACCAACCTGTCTTTTTAACAATCTACTTAAGTCTTTTTATTTATAAATCTCTGAATCTTTGCTATGCTGGTAGATTTAAGTTTTAATTATTATGTACTATTTTTAGGTGAGTATCAATCCAAATCCATCCAAGCAGCAGCTTATTAGTGGGGTACAGCATCATTTCCTCTCACAGGTAAGACTACTAATCATTTTACATTTGTACTAAATAATTTATCATTTTCGTGAAATTATTAAGTGCAGACACCGATCGCCGTCCAGAGCTCAATGAAAATGCGCCATGTCACTCATATTCGGTACTGCGGCTCGGTACTGCCCAGTACCGAGCCGAGCTCAGAGCTCTCAGTACTGGATGACGTAGCTGCATATTATTGGCCTCTGGATGATAAGTTGTGTCCGGTGTCTCAACGTAATAATCTCTCATCATTTGTCCCCTCTCCCCTTACTCCATTTTTTCTCTAATTCCCAAAAGCAAGTGGACGAGATGCAGGTGATTGTGGGCTTCATCCACACAGCGAAGAGACTGAAATCTCCCTACGCTTAATTCCTTCTCCTTGTGATGAAATCAGAGAGAAAGGAAATTGAAGTGTAAGAGCTTTATTGTGGCTGCTTAATTTACTAACCAGGTGGTACTTTGTGCAGTAGGATTATGGACTTATTGTAATATATTTATTAATAACATTTAGGTAGGAGAGAGCATGAGCATTTTGATTTGTGCTCTTTGAAGTTTTTATTTATTTATTTATTTCTTCCAGTGTTTTGCCCAATTTTCCTTTTCTCTGATTTTTAAATTTTTTTCTTAATTTTCCATCATAAAATTTGATTTGGAGTTATTTTGGGGAAAACAATTTATGTTATATTAGGGAGAACTTTTCTATTCATTTCTACATCAGCATTTTAGTAAAAAAATAAAATAAAATAAAAAGTTTACTTAAGAAAGCTTTCTCAATTGAAGTCTAAGGCTTCCCTTGGGGAACAATTATTACGTCCTCGGACGTCCGGTCGGAGGTCAAATCGCGTCAAAAAATGAGAAATACCGAGCAATATTAAATAATAATGAGGAATACTATCACGTGAAGACTAAATATTGAGCTATAACGAGAAATATCGAGTTATACAAAAGGTATATCTGAGTTTTTTCTAGAAAAATTCGGTATTGCTCGGTATAGCTCGGTAGAACTCAGTATTGGTCTTCATAGAATGGTATTCCTTGTTATTATCAAATAATATGTAGCAATACCGAGCAAATATTGAGTTTTTTAGCGGGATTTTATCTCCGACCGGATGTTCCTCTACGTCCTTACATCGGACCTAATAAAAGTTCTCCCTTTGGACATCATTTTTTTATTGCTGCAAGTAATAATGAATGTCCCAAATTAAAGCTTAAGTTTTTTGGGTTTTATTATAAAATTTGAAAAAAAAATTATTCAAATGAAATCAAATCTATGAGTATTCTAATTTAAAAAAAAGTTCTGTCGTAAAAATATTTGAAAAAGTGAAAAATAGTAATAACATAATAATCAAAATACAATTTATTTGATATCTAAAAATCAATTAAAATCTATGAGTATTCTAATTAAAAAAAAGTTGTGTCGTAAAAATATTTGAAAAAATGAAAAATAGTAATAACAAAATAATCAAAATACAATTGATTTGATATCTAAAAATCAATTCAGCTAGAAAATTATTTCAACTAGATTCTTATGAATATAAAAAAAGTCTAATTAGTCTCCAAAGAGATAATTGAATTAAATTATGTATATATATATCAGAAGAAAATATATGTGACAGCTAATAAAAAAATATTTATTTATTATATATATATATTTGTCAGCATTAAATAGTAGAAAGTAAATTAAAAAAAAAGCATTATTAGCAAGTTAAATATAAAGGCTAATGACATTTGTATCAACCCTATAAATATTGTGTTTATGATTATGATTAAAAAAAATAAAAAAAAGCCGAAAAAAAAAAAAAAAAAAAAAATCATATTTAAATTTAGTGGCAATTATATTTAGTTAGCAACACTATTCTTCAGTGGAACTTTTATTTGCTCAGGTGGACATACGTAGAGCTACGTTCGGCCGATATTAAGTCGCAGGCATAAAATGAGAAATATTGAGCAAATATCGAGCAATACCAACAATAATTAGAAATATCATTATGTGAAGACAAAATACCGAGTTTTTTCTAGAAATCTGGTATTTTTTGGGATTACTCGGTATTGCTCGGTTTTACTCGATATTAATCTTCACAGAGCGGTATTCCTCGTTATTACCAACCAATACCTAACAATATTGACCAAATTCCCAGCAAAAACCGAGTAATAATGGTCAGTGGACGTAATAAAAGTTCTCTTCAGTGATACCAAAAATATAAAAATTATATGAGATCCTTATTAGGCAATCTGAAAATTTGTTGAGAAATATTTAACTTGTAATGCATGTAATTTCAAAAAAAGGTTTTCACTTTTTTTTTTAATTGCGAAATTTACTTAAAAAATTATCTCAAATAAAATTACTTACAAAGAGGGATAATCTTTTATGTTTTTGAACTATTTTTTGGAGTAAAAAAGTGTTTGAAATTGATTTAATTTTTTTTTAATTCCAATCTGATTTTAACTCATGATTGAACCTTATTCAAACCTAGGCTTTTATACAATTCAAATTAAAAATCAAACTTAATTAGAACCAAGTTTTGTTTGAACCCATATTGCTCGAGTTGTTCTCCTTTATGGGAGAGATTATATTAGGTGCGGAGTGCGGACATGGAGAATCGTCCGCACAAGCATTGGGTACGTAGCGGTACCCGTACTCGACATCGCTTGGTACCGCTAGGTACCCAGTGCTTGTGTAGATGGTGCGCACTCTGTACCTAATTATTTTTCCCTTTATGGACCCATCATTCTCTTTCACATGTTATAGTCCCATTGATGACTTCTTTAGCAAACTCCCATTTCCCCTTTCATATATATGTTGTTAGTCCCGTCCCGGGCTTCCTCCAATGAGCTACCGTCACAAACCCTTTTTCTGCTTCAAAAACTATTGATCATTATCAATGCATTTCTCTAATAATATCCCTTAACTAACAGAATTTTCGACAGTTAAACCGCCGGTATTCAATGAATTTTATGTAGTGTTCAATACATGCTCTATTCCTTTACACATTCTCGATCACATTGAGACTCTCCCCTAACAAGTTCCTATTACTAACCTCCTCTCATTTACATGTGCCTCGCCCGCACTGGCCGATCTTCAGTCCAAGTCTTTCCACCATCGAACTCTCATTGAAATTTTGATCTCTAAAACATGAATATATCTCACATTTGAAATTGGTTCAAATTAAGTTCGTACTCAAACATGTTTGAATTTATTTCAGAGGCTTCGACTTCAAAAAGTTGTCGGTGATTACAAAGCTAATCTATTATTTGAAATAATTCTATCTAAAATTAACTTCTAGATCTATTTTTTAAAAAATAAATTAAATAATTTCTTCCTTATAGGAGTCATAAAAATCATTAAAGGCTTGAGCATCAAATATAGTCTTTAATATGAATAAATAAATAATATACATCTTTTGGTTAGATTAATCAATATAACCATTTTTAAACCATTAAAAACAAAAGTATAGGAGACTTCTTTTTCTTATATTGTTTCACATGTGAAAAATGTGCTGCTTTAATTTGAATCAAAATCTTAATTTTTTTAATTGTCATATAAATTAGCTCAAAGTAATTTTATGCACTTAAATTTAGATTGAAATGAATGTAATCTAAATTTTTATAAAAATAAGCTTCAATAATTCTTTTTTGCATTGTTTAGAAAAATATCAAAGCATAATTTTGATGAAAATGAGATTTATTTCTTTAATTTTGATAATTTTTATGAACTAATTAATCAGTAAATAGCACCCATATTTTTTTAGTGTGTCAATACTAATGAAATATTAGTGGATTTTTTTTGCTAATATATTCTAATTAAATTTTAATATTATTGAATTTACATTGAAATTATTATAAATTTCTCTACTGATTAAATCTTAATATTTTATTTTACTCATAATTTCAAAATTTCTCTGCTGAAAAATAAAACTTGAGTTGCTATTTTTTATTGTTTATTATTATTATTATTATTATTATTATTATTATTTATACAACTTTTGCACAGTTTTTGCCTGTTCATAACCCCAAATTTAGGACAAACAAGTATGACAAGATAGCCTCAATTATTTCAAAAAAAATTGCCATTTCATGAAAAAAAAATCAATTATTACAAAATGCCACAGCTTGTTCTGAAAAGTCAAAATTACTATTGTTTTCATTAAATTAAAATTTTATTGCTTTTCTGCCCTTCACTTATTTTTATTTTTTTCACTGCATATCAATAGTCATAACCACTTTTAAGCACTCAAAATTAGTATATAAATAAATATAAAAGATCAAATATTGCACCTAAATTTTTTTTGATATTTATGTAAATTTATCACATTTATATATTTAACACTTAAACTTTTCTTTCGTTGTAAATCATATCGCCCTTTGATAGTGACTACATGTGTAGGAGTCATTGTTAGTGAGAAAGCCATCGAGAGTGTAGTCGAAGATAGTGTTGTAGTTAGAGAAAGCGGACGAACGAATTTATGAAGTTAGAGTAGAACAAGGAGATGGATGTTATGTTGGCGATGGTGAAAGCCCCGTCCAATAAGTGATTGCATTCCGTCCTATTGTTTAGTTTTTTGTTTTTCAAATTTTATATAATATTTAGGTTTCGTTTGGAACAGCTTTCTTATTACTTCTTAAAAATTGTTTTAAGAAGCAATAAGAAAGTCGTCCCAAACAAAGCCTTAATCTCCACATAATCATAGAGATAAGTGAATTACTTTTTGTCTTATATTTATGATGTTTCTTATACGTGTTGTAGATATGAGGATGCTCGCGTAGATGAGTGGCTTTACTCTTACAGACAAGATACGAAATGAGCATATACAGTTGAAAATGTTGGAGTAGCTCCAATGATAAATAAGTTTAGAGAGAATCATCTTAGATGGTTTGATCACATAAAATGGCGGCCTTTCGATGAACCAATTAGGATAATAGCTATATTAGATTTGACTGATGTTAAATTAGATCGAGGTAGACCTAAAAAGACTGTTAGAAAATATTAAAAATGATATTTATTTAATAGATTTAAATGAGAAGTTAACTCTTAATATGACACAATGGAGAAAAAAGAATTCATATAGCTGATGTTGTTGTTGTTGTATTTATGACTTTTCTTATACTAGTATAAATGCACGTGCACATGGTGCACGTGAATAAAAATTTAAAAATAAAAAAATATATGACAAAATAAAAAAATTTATGGTATGATATAAATTTCTATTTCAATATGAAATATAAATTTTGTATAAATATTATTTATACTTCAATTAAGACAAATTGAAAGTAGATATTATTTGTAGAAACAATTGTTGATAAATGTGAAATATATGTGTAAATTAGATCATTATCAGAGGATCAGTCTACTGGTAATGTTGTCAAAATTTCAATGAATGTGTTATGCTGATTCAACCATTGGAATATTTATGTCGATTTTTGTCACTATTTTTTCATCTGAAATTAGGTATGATCATTTACTTGCAAGTTAGTATTGTCATTTCCAAGACCTTAAATGATATAAGTACGTTTAGAGAAAAATATAGATCATTTTGCAGCACATTTATAATAGAGTAAAACAAAAACACACCCTCAATTTAGTTTTGTAATTTAATTAATATCATTATTAATTATAGTGATAAAATGTTTTGACTACCAAAGAAAAATTATTAATTGTTGGAGTCACAAAATTTAAATACTATTTTATTTATTAAATCTTATACTGATATATACTTTCAAATTACGGAGGTTATCATATTGAATTGTTGAATACTTTCTCACTCTTAAATAATTTAAACAATGTTAAATCCAAGCATAAGATTTGCAATAAGCATTTGCAATTAAAGCTTAGCATTATTATTGCTACTTCATTTTCTAATTCTTATAAAACGAGCAAATATATATATAAATAAAGTTAAAAACATCTCATGAACCAGCTCGGACTTTCTGAGTCTAACGTTGGTGCTTTATATTTCATAAAAAATTGACTGACCAAACAAAAATCCTAAATGCTAAAGTTAGACTCAGAAAGAAGCAGGCATCAAAACATTGGATCTAAAATATGTGTGAAAAAATTTGCATCTCAATATTTGTTTTTTTTTTTTTTCATATTCTGCATTTACAAAAGTTCTAATCAGTGAGAGTTAAGTGAGAGACAAAAGAGACCAAAAATCTCAAATGCATGCAAAATGATTCCCAAGAGCAGATATCTTGCAGATTTTTTATCGAAATATTCAGGAATTTTGAAAATTAACAACTCAAATCAGGATTCAACTGGATCAGATATTAAGGATTAGGATCTTCATCCGATATCAATAAAAAATAAATAAACTGGAAGAAAAATATTTAAATAATTTACAGTGCATGATTCAATGAAAACAAAAGGAAATTAAATTAAATTCATTTTATTTCACTCAAATTCCCACCATACAAACACAACTTAAGTGTTTAAGAATTGTTTAAGCGGCTGCTTACACTGCCGATAACAAGGGAAGCTCGAGACATCGAGAAGAATGTTGTGTCCCAATTTGCATTTACATTGGTGCTCGAAGGTTGAGGTTCGAGAGCATTGGCCTTCCATGCAAAAGCTCCAAGTGATTTCTTTTAAAATTAAAAAAAAAATGAAATTATTAGCAATAATCATCACACATTAATGTTTCCGGCTACAAATTATTTTGTACACATGAACTATCATTAACAGTTTTGAAGTTCCTCATTCAAATGAAAAGCATGAATGCGTCAAATTAAGGCTTCGTTTGGGACGGCTTTTTTATTGCTTTCTAAAACGGAGTTTTAGTACAAAAATAATTTTTTTTTTACTAAAACTCCGTTTTAGAAAGCAATAAAAAAGCCGTCCCAAACGAACCCTAAATAATATAAGATTAAGCAATTCCTTATAGTTATATATATATAAAAAAAAAAAAAAACTTGAAAGCATCTTGATCAGTTTGATCATTGCCAAGAAAAACATAGAACACGCCTTCTTTGCTTAAAAACAAAGAACACACCTTTGCTTGACAAATGCTACAGAGAAAAATTATTAAACTTGTAGCCACAAATATCCAATGCACCTAAAACGACACTCTGCTTAACATATATGAAGATTAAGAAATAAAAATAATATTTTATGAATAAAATATGAACTAATCATCATCTCATATAAAGAGAATAAGCAAAAGATAATCATTAGCACAATCAAGCTCTTATAATACTCACTTGAAAATATGGAAATTTGATTCATCCTTTTCTTCTTGGCGTCTATATCTTTGTTTGCCATGTTCAAAACATGATTTAATAAATTCTCACCAAATAAATTCTCACCAAATAAATTCTCACCAAATAAATTTGGAACTAATACATCACATATAAAATTCATATTTAAACTGGTAACAGAGAACATGCATGCCAATTAATTTGGAAACACTCCTAAAATAAAAGTGCCAAAAATAAATACTAATTATGTCAGTTCATTAGAAAGGAACGATGATGACAATTAATATGTAACTACAATCATAATAGAATCCAAAATTAAAATAAATCCTTTGGCATAGCATACTCTCAAATTAACCTAAAAAGCAACCACGAATAATGAAAAAGCAAAGTTAAAAACTTCCTTTCTTACTCTGTGCAAGATTGACCTGCTTGAGAAGAGAGAATGATTCCAATAATTAGACCATAAAGAGTAAGACCTTCATAAAGAAAAAAAAAAAAACCTACCATTCCCACAATTAAGACCATTGGTTATTGAGCATTGGTCCTATCAATTGGCAGTAATCATTAAAAAAATAAAAATATTAATATAATTGCATTATGCATTCAAGTTTGACAAAAAGGGAAAGAGCAAAAAGATCAAAATATTTAATAAATAAATAATAGATTTTTTAGAAAGAGTAATGCATGTACAAAGTACATGCATTCAAGTTATAGAAAAAGATCACTATGATCACTGTGAGCTTCCATTGTGACTTCTGATCCGATCGGAACAAAGTGTAGAAGCAAGGAAGAATTTCCTTACCAACTCTTTCAAAACTCTTCCTCAAGCGAAGCACACGAATCCAATCTAACAATAAGAACATCGTAGATTAGGCGAAGAAGCTTCTTCAGCGAACCTTTGAAAAACTCTTATTCATGAGAAAAGCAAAACTTAAGAAGTAGCATAAATGAGCGGAAGATGGGAAATAGAAAAAATAAAAGAAATAATAAATTATTTGCAAGTCAAGAGTACATAAACAATGGGATAATGACTTAAATCTAATAAGAGTATGTAAATACATGTAGGACTAATGAAGAGTTTTCTTATGTGCATTACTAATTTAGTGTTTGAAGGTTGCTTCTAATAATGCTATTGTTATGCTTCAAATAATGTTGGCTGCTTATGATTCTAATAATATTACATTATGAATGCTATATTTGTTCAGTATTGCATGAAAAACATAAATTTATCCCCAAGAAGATATTCACCTAAGAATATGAAATCAAATAAAAAAACATGTATTTTTAAAATGTCATGTAAACAACTGCAACTTAGATGTGACATAATTAGTTAACTACACATACATTTTGCAAACAATAAATAAATTAACAAAATAATTGAAAATATATATAGAAAAAAAAGTTACACTTTAACAAGGATGTTGCAATGCAACATATATGTATCAGATAAAGTTACCTACAATTACAATCTGCAACCAAGAACAAAATTAAGGAGAAAATTAGGTAAAGAAAAAACTAACAATCTTAAGTTGTAATTGAAAAAAGACACTGCATCTTAGGAGACTTTGGAAGGCAAAATATCTTCAAATCCAAATGAGAATTATTTATTCAATAACCCAAACTACTTTAAGAGAAAGCAAATTTTTCGAGAACTGAAGCATATAATAAGATAAGATATGGTTCATGAGAAACCACCGAGCAATGTACTCAATGCAAGGCATGATATGTGAGCATATCTAATCCAAAGCGCACATAGTTGAGTTCCAAAACATCATGGAAGATGTCTTCTATCATACCTTAGATGGCCCTATGAAAAACCAACATCCTAGGGAAGCAATTTGCAATCAATCCAAAACCCCAAACAAAAAAATTCAACTTTTGAGATACCATATGATAGCTACAAGTAATTAGTAGAAACATACTTTACAATGAATATGAATCATATCGCACAAATATTTGTGTAGGCCATCACACATCTACAACTCTAGCGTAATAATACATAGTCAAATACAGATAGTATTAGACCCAAATACAACTCATAAAAAAATAATTCACACAACATAACCAGTATGCATTTTTTACAATAACTATAGACTTAATACTTAGCAACGCTTCAAAACTTCACATTATTTTAGATACTAAAATCTATTCTTTTTATATTCCTATGATTGAAATTTTGTTTTAGTTGCTGAATGCTTACAATGTATAATATTTGTTGATCCAAAAATTCCTGATATCATTTAATCTATTAATGCCAAAGTTGCACCTCTCACAATCTTACTCTAGCACAAAATTGTTGTGGTTACATAACCTTAGCTCTCTAATGCAAAAGTTTATGAGGATGGTTGCTGGTAAAAGTGCATGCAGAAGCAGGATTTTAAAAAAACGCATAAACATATTAACTCCCACAAAGCCTGCTTCAGCTAGATCTGCCGAAAAAAAAAAATCTACGGCAACACAAGTATTGTAGATATAGAGTTCTGTAAAACAAAGAAAATGAAGAGCTTTTGTATGTGCATTAATAATTTAGTGTTTGAAGGTTTCTTCTAACAATGTTGTTGTGATGCTTCAAATAATGTTGCCCGCTTATGATTCTAATAATACTATATTATGAATGTTAGATTTGTTCAGTATTGCATGATGAATGCTTTATTTTTACATGTGATTGACAATAAGAAGATAGCAATAACCTACTTGTTAGAAAATACAATGTTATTTGAAAAAAATGCTAGCATATCTTGATTAAAATATTGTATCAAGATACATTAACAAAATTTTATTTTCCTTTGTAATCAAATTTAGTTGAAATAACATTAATGCTTAAGGTTTGTGATCAACACTAATAACAAACTTGCTGTTAAAGAAAACATAAAACAATATTTTAGGATTATCAATAGTTGCATTATAGTCTCTAAATAATTTTCATAGGTTTATTTGGAACTTATTGCGATGAGTCTTGACTGTGATAACAAAGAGCAAGAACTTATGACCTGTATCTTTATTTATCGGATGTGCGGCTGGATTATTAAAAAAAAATTATTAGTCACACTCAAAGGGCCATTTTGCATTTATTTCTCACTTCTCCTATCTTCAAAAATCTTTTTCTCATGTCAATAGCCCTCACTTCTCCTATCTTCATAAAAAAGATTATCATGACCTTCCTCAATCAATCAGCTAGCTTCCAACTTTCAATAATTAAATCTCTCTCATCTCAAAAGAGTACTATCCTAACTTTCCTCAATTGTCTATCAAAATTGGATATTTTACTCCCCATTTTTATCATTAAATCCCATTATATGTATATATATCTTTAGAAAATTTTATCTCAATCATGTCCAATTAACATAATAACCTAATATAAATGAGCCTTCTATAATGAAATATTTAACTATTAATTGTTCTAATAAAGTAATACACTGATTCACCTTCAACCCTACATATCAAAGCTCTAACAAGTTGATCTTTGATAGAGAGATGAAGCCTACAGATTATGCAGAAATAATCTTTAAACAAAGACATGGTCCTGCGTGAATCTTAAAAAAGCTTAATACAATCTTAGCGCAGGCACAACACCCTAGAAAAGGATTGTACATTTATTGAGATGCATGAAATAGTGCATTTCCTTAGTTGCTAAAAACTTTAACAAGAATGGATTATTCTGCATACATTCATTGGCATGATTGAGCCAAATTTAACATTATTAACAACTAAGTTAACGACATAAAATGATTCCAAAATACACTTTCGCCTCAACTTCTATTTCGTTTGGTTAATTCTCTAACAAAATTCTATCAAAAAATTGAAGCAAATCTCCTAAATCATAAAATGATACCAAAAAAAAAAATGCGATTTATAAGAAATCATAGAATGATACACAATTTCCTAAATAATATCAAACACAAAATTTTGTGATACTGTTTATAAAACAAATATATATAATTAGATTTTAGTAATTCAAACAATAAGTCATTAGCTCTTACATTTTTCTCCACAACCAAAGATTTTTGTGAACTACTAATTGCTGAAAGCTTTATTAAACTCTCAATAATATATTACCAATTTCAAAAATATATATTAATAAATTCTTTTTTATTTTATTTTTTTCAGAACTGAATAGATCCATTTATGCACAATTTAGTTTGAAATCTGTAGCTATAAGGCAAGTAAAGTAGGAAGCCAATGAAAAGACGTAACAGTTGCGAGGGATATCTAATTAGTGCGATACTACCCCATTAACTTACCTCTTCACAGAAGCATCCTTAGAATGGTTTAGATCTGTAAAAAATATTCCAAGCAGTCCCACCGTAAACAAGAAAGGGAAATAAAAAAAAGAGATCTTACAAATAGAAACTCGATAACATCAAAATCATCCTTCTCTAAAAAGAAAACAAGTCTGCAGTCCACACACAATCATTGCAGGTGCTCAGCACAAAGCAGAGGTAAAGGAAAAGGAGACGGAAAGGATGCCATTAACATATGCAAATGAGATGAAAGTTCAAAGAAATTAACAAAGAACTTGGTGGTGAAGCAAAGAAGCAAAATTCATAGAATTTATAGAATTCATAAATCATAATCCATTTGAAGAAAGAAAATAAGCAGATTGCTTCTATCTATTCATAATAACCAAAAAATGATATAGAAAAGAACAAGGGAAGAAAGTGAAAAACAGGGAAGAAGCAGGGGAAAAGGATGAAGAATAAAATAAAGTAGAAGAAATGGAGAGGAAGATGAGGAAGGAAAGGAGAAAGAAAAAGAAAAAAAGGAAGAAGAGGAAGATGCAAGAAAAAGAAATGTGGTAGAAATTACCTGTGCGTAAGAGAGGTTCGGTGGCAATGACCGTGCGCCTAGGGCAGTAGGTCGACGACGGGTCGTGGAGGGCTTCATTCAATCTGGTTTCTGCGAAGGAGAGGAAGAAGAGCGCAGGTTCGTTCCGTCTAGGGCTTGCGAACGAGAGGGAAGAGTGCCGGAGAGTGAAAGTAGCGGGAGAGATTTCATTAGATATTAGCTAAGAAAGCGAAAGAAAATTTCGTTTTGCAACTGAAGCGATGCGTTGATATTGGGAAGACGAAGGGTTGCGAAATAAAGGATTGGATTTACGCCATTTTTGCGGATGGAATTTACAAAGGGTTTGCACGCGAGGTCGGGAAGGACGTCGGCGGGCTTCTGCTCGTGAGAGAGAGAGGGTGAGGCGGAGGGACTTTATTCTGCGTTGCCGCGAGCGAGAGGAAGAAGAGCGCGGAAGAGTGAGAGTAGCGGGAGAGGTTTTCTTTAGATAAGAAAGGCGAACTGTAAATTTCTTTTTGAAGTGATGTGATGATACGAATAGACGAATAGTCAAAATAATAAACGGCTAGGATTTATTCGGAAAGAAACAGCGGGATATTTGATGGCGATTTCACGCAGGGATGCGTTGATAGGAACGAATGAGGAGTGCAGGAAGCGAAGAGAAATGAGGAGGGATGCGTTGATTGAAAGAAAGAGAAGCTGGATTTTGATTCTCAAGCAGATGAGAGAAATCGTTTAGAGAATGAACGATGGATGTAAAGACTAAACATTTTAACGGCCAGGATTATGTTTGGGAAGAAACACATGCGGCACTTTAATAGTAGTATAGATTTATTCATTTTCCATTTTACTCAAAATTTATTATATTCTTAAATAACTTATACATGGCAAAATCTATTTGTGCATCAACTCTTCAACAATTTTCTTCTAATTGAAATAATTATAAATAATTAAATTCTATTTATAACAATAAGTTAAATATACAATGAAAATAACATATAAATGACACATAAGAAGCTGATAGGGTGATTCTACAAGGAAAAATAAATAAATAAAATATCAAAATTAAGTTTTTTTTTATTAAGAAAACCCAAAAAATGCTAATATGGCATATTCCTATTGTAAATATTATTTAAAATTAATATTTTTAAGCTTCATGACCCATATGGTTGCACCAAGAATGGAAAATTTTGAACCATTAGTACCTTATGAAATTATTCAAATTTCAAATATTTAATTGTAATTGGCTCAATCATTGACAAGCTTCTAACAAACAAACAATAAAATCCAGCTAAATCATCAAAAGCAGACAGAAGGAAAAAAAAATGCAATAATATGCTATAATCAAAGTATGAAACTCAGTTCTCAACAGGAGTTGGTACAATATGACAAAGAAAAGGAGCAGAAATTCCATAGAAAGCTGGCATTATTAACAATTTCACTATCAATGAAAACTATTCTCTTCAAATTACAAAAATCTAACTCCTTTAGTAATTTGCATGTAGATTTATTCATTGATTTTTCATACCCAAATAGAATATGAAAAGTATTAGTGCAATCTGAATTCTTTATATATATATTATACTAATTTTAAAGCAAATCTAATAATTTTGACACTTAGTATGATACAATTTGTACCAGGATATTCAATGGATATATTGTGCCTCCAATGTAAAAATGTCACTATAATTTACTCGAGTTTAAGCCGATCGATCATGTCGGTGCATGGAGAGATTATTTTGTGTGGACGCCAGACGCAATTTGACATCCGGAGATGAATCAGGTGCAGCATCATCAACCGTACAGAGCCACAGTACTGAGCAGTACCAAGCCACGGTACAATAAAAGAGTGACATGACGCATTTTGATAAGTCTTCGGGCGTCCACACAAAATAATTTTTTTGGTGCAAGGGCAACACCACTCTAGTACACTTTGATCATTAGAGGGTGTGCGGTCACCGAGCGGTCCAGAGCAGTCTAGAGGCGAATCAGAACGCCCCACCTCATCTAATAACGAGCGGTACACATAAAAAAAAAAATGACGGGGCACGCTCTCATTTACCTCTGGACGTTAGATGATTGCACAAAATAATTTCTCATAATATTGAGAGTACTTAAATATATTAGATTCTTTCTTAGAAATGATATATGCTTGAATCCAACAAACAAAACAATCACACCACTATCCTCAACTTGCCACAACCTCCAATCTTACACATAGCTCCATTTTTCATATATAGCCATAAAAACTTAACTCATGCAAGAGAGAAACATATCTAAATCAAAATACATGTGCCTAGAACAATGTGCCTAGAACAAATTGAATATATATTCCATCTCTTTTTGCACCTATCACCAGCAATATCTGAAACAACATCATTAAAATCAAACAAATCTGTGACTAACCTTATATCAACCAATTACTTCTTATGATTGTCATATACTCCTTGCACCCTTTTCTTCAATGCTATTTCTGTTTATGTGCCCTTTCTTTTTATAGAAAGCACAATATCTCCTTGAATTTTTCGTGAGAATGAATAAAACAATGATTAGAAGGGGATGCTTGCTCATAGGATCTCTCCCTGACATATAATCTTAAACTAGTTTATCATTTCCCTCAGGCTTAACAATTATATCCTCTAAAAAGAAGTAAATCCTTGATAAATTCTAAGATTATTTTACCATATCAATAATATATATTATCCTAAAATGTCTTGTAAGAAAGAGCCCTACATCACAATTAAAACTATAAACGAAGTGAGTCAAGCTGAATATTTTAGTAGCATTTGTATGGTTAGGACCTTGCGTATGTGAGTTTATTTGTATGCTCAAGTATGTGGGTTTTGATAGGAAGTGTATGCAGAACTTGTGAAATTCTTTGGTTGAATTTACAATTTCAGCAAAACAAAAATCGGTAATAAGTAAACGAAGAAGAATAACACTTCAGAACATTTTTTATTGGATTATATATGAAAGATAAGACAAGATATAGTTGGATCTTCAATTAGAGAGGAAGATCCGACTCTCCCAAATCTCTAGACGCCTCTAGAGCCCAAAGCAGCATAAAAACATTACAATTTCAGCAAACAAGACCTACCCCTAATCCTAGGAAATCTACTACTTAAAGCAAACAATAAACAACAAATATCCAAACAATCCTCCCCCAATTCTCTCTTATTTCCTTAATTGTTTCTCCCCTAAATCAGCCCCCAAATTTACCCTCTTCAATTAGAAAATATTTTCTAATTAATCCCATCTAAATCATCCCCCAAATCAGCCCACAAATATGCTATCTTCAATTAGGAAACATCTCCTAATTAATTCCCTTTAATTAAGAACCTTTCTAAATAGTTTCCTCTTGATTAGAAAACTTCTTAATTCCTTCCCAATCAAATCAGCTGGTCCATCAATACTCCCCTCCCAAAGTGTCACCTTGTCCTCAAGGTGGACCGTGGAACGAACGAAACTGATATTGAAGCACTTGACTAATAACACTGGACTGAAAAATGAACTGACACTGGGTGAAATGATCCCTGCCTCGAGCATCTCCTTGATTAATATCTCAATCTGTTCGTTCTGGATTTGGAAATGATGGTAACGAATAATGATAGGTGAGACTCTTTCCTTCAATGATAACATACTCCCATTCCTGCAAAGGATTCAACCCTTGTATTTGCTTGAAAACCCCTCGATATTGTTGTAGGGGTGATAGAATCATGTCTAGTGCTTCTAACTTCTCCCCATATTTTTCTCCCCACTTGGTTAGAAAATATTAGGAATGACCTTTCTTTATTAGATTTAAACGAGAATTTGACTTTTAATAGGACACAATGGAGAAAAAGGATTCATGTAACCGATCCCACGTAGTGGGAAAAAGGCTTGATGTTGTTGTTGTTTGTTGTTGTTGTAAATTCTGTAGCTCCACTAAAAGTCTCACACCTTCATCCTTTCCTCTCTTTGAAAGTGGCTCCAAATGCGGCATATCCTCTTCTTTCCCTAACAGTTCCACCTCATGATCTTCCCCCCTCATCGGATTAGGGTTTTCTCCACTCCCTTGGTCGCTGGTAACTCCCTCTGTCTCCGACAATGCCATTTTGGTTTGGAACTCGAGCATCTTTCTCATCATCTCCTACATGATGGCGAACTTCTCATCGATCTTCTCATGGATGGCTAAAAATAGATTTTTGAAATCTGAAATCTTTTCTACACAATTTGATTTCAATTGCCCGATCTCCCATTCCAATGCTTCTTCTTTCCTTCCAGTCATGGTGCTTAGATCAAATAACTCTGATAGCAATTTGATAGGAATTGGATGCAAAACTTGTGAAATTCTATGGCTGAATTTACAATTTCAGCAAAACCGAAATCGGTAACAAGTAAACAAAGAAGAATAACACTCAAGAACACTTTTTATTAGATTATATATGAAAAAAAGGCAAGATACAGTTGAATCTTCAATTGGAGAGAAAGATCAAGCTCTCCCAAATCTCTAGACGCCACTAGAGCCCAAAGAACCTGTTAACCTGCCGTATAAAACAAAACAAAAAAAAGAAAAAAAAAATTTCGTACCTGCCCCGCACGTCGAGCGCCGAATTCAGCACGTCGACGTCCCTTCTCCCACGTCCTCACACGATCCCTCTGCCGCGATTAAATATTGGAGAAACGAGAGAGCTGGGCTCTTTTCCTCTCGCTCTCTCTCGGTATCTCGCGCATTCGACGACTCTCGCCTCCTGTAGGATCGAAAGTTAAGACATCTTGATCGGAAGCAAAGGAGCTCGCTCGCTGCGATCGATCGGAAGACAGAACGGGAGCTCGCTGTCGCTGAAGGACCGGAAGTTACGAATTTTGATCGGAAGCAGGAAACGGAGTTCGTTTCTTCGGCTCCCGTCGCTGCTGTTCGACACTGCCATCGACGACCTTCCCTTCCTGTTGAGTCGGAAGTCACGACATTTTGTTCGGAAGTAACTACGGGCGCTCGCTTGCTGGGACGGTAACTTTCTCCCTTCCGGTCGCTTCTTCAGCTCCTTCCCCCTAGCCGATCGACTCTGCTCCCTTGGACGACTTCCCTTCCTCTCGGATCGGAAGCAAGCAGAGGAGCTCGCTGGCCGTGCGGGTAACTTTCTCCCTTTGCTAGCTTCTTCGGCCAAATCCCCTAAACCCGCCAAACCGAGGGATTAGTAATTTATCTATATTTTAATTAAAATTAATTTTAATTAAGTATAATTATTATTTTTAATTATAATCATTTTAATTAATTATTATTATTGTAATTAATTATAATTTTTTTTAATTAAATTAATTATAATTAATTATAATGAATATTAATTATAATTATAATTAATAATTGTTAATTATTTATAATTCAAACATGATTTTTCTGTCATCTTCTCAAGTATCCTCCTCACCTTGTGCCTTATTTTTAACAAATCTTTCCTACAGCCTGAAAGCAGACTTTGACCTAAGGGCATTAGTATTATCGGAATAACTATATCCTATAATATTGGAGAAATTATTCTATGTGATTACTAAATGGTCCAGAATCGAATCAGAACGCCCCACCTCATCCGGTACTGAGCGGTACACAGAAAAAAAAATGATGGGACACACTCTCATTTGCCTCTGAACGCCGTTCGGTGACTGCACGGAATAATTTCTCATAATATTGAGAGCAGTTAACTTTATATTTTGTCTTACATCAGTAAATCAAAGCAACTGATAGATTACCGCCAAAAAAATCCTCAATAACATAAACTTTACCTTCTAAATGTGATTTAGATATCATGCCATCTAAAAGTATTCATCCGCCATTAGTTTGATGAGCATTTCCAAAGTCGAGTAAATTCTTAGAGCTTCTGGATGAGACTTATCACTGGAGAAAAAAGTATGAACTCTGCCATTAATCTCCACCCAGCAACAACCAGGTACCCTCTTACTGCAGTTATCTTCCATTGTCCTTCTCATCTTTGATACACCCTCCCAAAGCTGAGAAGATGCATAGATGTTAGACATCGACTTATAATTCACAGGTTCATTCGGTTCCATGCTAAAGAGCTTATCCGCCGCCCATTTCGCAAGTTCAGCCTTCCCATGGACCTTACATCCACTAAGAAATGCCCCAAGAACATCTGCATTTGGCTTGCATGGCATTTGAGATATAACATTATAAGCCTCATAAACATGACCTGCTCTCCCAAGCAGATCCACTAAGCAAGTATAATGCTCTTCACATAATTTGATTTGATACTCCTTAACCATAGATTCAAAATACTCCAATCCAGTTTCCACTAGTCCAGCATGGCTGCAAGCTGAAACCACCCCAACAAAAGCTATTGAGTCAGGTCTTCCACCTCCTCGCAACATTCCTTCAAATAAGCCTATTGCTCTTGCAGCAAAACCATGGAAAGCAAAAGAACAAATCATTGAAGTCCATGTAACCAAATTACGCTCTGAAACCGAACAAAAGCATTTATAGGCATCATTGATGCTTCCGCTTTTCGCATATGAGATTATGAGTGCATTTCCTACAGAAATAAAAGTTTGAAGGCCATTCTTTACTGCAAATCCATGAACTTGTTCAGATTCTATAGCAGCAGCTAAACTGGCACAAGAACTAAGAACACTAGAAAGTGTTAGCTCATCTGGCTTACAACATCCACGAAGCATATCAACAAGAACCTTAATTGCATCTTCTCCCTGGCTACAATGCCCATAACCAACAATCATTGCATTCCAGGATACCACATTTCTAACCAACATTGAATCAAAAAGCTTGCGAGCATCATCAATGGCGCCGCACTTGGCATACATATCAAGAAGAGAAGTACAAACAACTACATCCACATCAAGAAGACCCATCCTCACAGCAAGACCATGGGTCTGCTTTCCCAACACTAGACATCCCAAGGTACCACATGAATTGAACAAGACGCTAAAAGTGAACCCATCTCCGGCTAATCCTTGAAGACGCATACATTCAAACACCTTGTATGCATCCTTCTCATAGCCATTAAAAGCATGACAACAAACCATAACATTCCATAAAACACAATCTTTCCGCTTTATCACGTCAAAAACCGATTGAGCTTCCCTTACAAACCCGCATTTTGAGTACATATCGGTGAGAGAGGCGGCGATGGATGCGTCAAAAATGTGTCCAGATTTCACAATAATGCCGTGGAGTTGTTTCCCGGTTACTATATTATCTGCTCTGTTGCAGGAGATTAGAAGTCTCACCAGCTTTTTTGTGCAGCTGAGCTTCTCCACCTTGACCTGCCTTACCAACAGAAGACTTGCTGAAGATAAGAATGGGTCATTTAAGTAATATGATTTCGTTTTCTGGAAGAGGAAGGCGCTTCCTCCATGATCATCTATTTTGCAAATTTGGGACAATAATTTCTATTTTTTTAATGAATACCGGTCTTATATAATTATTTTTTTCAGTGATGTGTAGCGATTATACTATTAACCATCATATTACTGATTAATTACATTAACTAGAGATTAATTATGATTTTAAAATTTTAAATTCAAACAAAATAATACTATTCCGTGTCATTGGACATATGCTGGATGCATGACTTATTCCCTAATGTAGCAGTTCACAAATTGACCATCAAATCAGCTACAGATCTGACCTGTAGCACTTCTACCAGATAGCATGCTGAGCTTGCATGATTGATTTTTAATGATTTAGCAAACATTTTTTTTTGGGTTCTATCGTACGGGTCCACATTCATAAAAAAGATTCATTTAGTAAATTAACATAATAGTAAGAAACTAAAATTCATGACATATTTTTAATAAGTATTAAAATTTCTTACCATTTGATATTTTTTGGGAAAATTAAGCTCATATCGCTCAATTATATTATATAAGACAAGCCTGTGTTACAATCTAGGAACCCTAGCTTGTGATTCAGACACCTGTTGATTTTCTTACTGCTTCCAGCATTCTAGTACAAAGAAAGCTGCCTCAAAAGAAGCACCTAATAGTTCATGCAGAAAGTTATTGACATAAAACATCCAGTTACTTTTATTTTCTGGCAGCCCATTTTCTCTTCATTCAGGCTATACATCTTATTGGTTCGACTTCCTATAAAAAATTAGCAACTAAAACTTCTTCTAGCTGCTCTTCTCAGCTATCTGGGACTTCCATGTTACAGTGAGATAGCCTTGACTTATCACTCAATAGCTACATAAAGTGCAGAACTGAAGAATCTTACAGGAATGGTTTCATCCTGACTATATGAGGTCGGCTTCATAAAATCTGGAAACTGATAAATCTTTTGGGCAAATCAGTTCAATCTGTGGCAGAAGAGTTTTGTATTGAACAGTGCATTGCTATATATGATGATAATAAGCAATTTGAGATCTGTGGATTTTCTGCTTGAAGTTCAAGAGCTGGATTTTCTTCATCTAATCTCTTGATAATGAGTTCTGCCGAGTTAATTCATATTCGGGCTCTTGGCGGTCATTGTTCTTCGGACGAGTCGAACACAGGAAGAAGAATGAAGCTGTGTATATGGAGATGTGCCAGAAACTGAAAGGAACATAATAGTTCAACTAATAGCAGAGAATCTGATTACTTTGGAGAAATTATGAGCAAGTTAAGCATGTAAAAGAAGTAATGAGAATTAACTGTAACTTGACATTCTTGTTAAGCATAGAAGCATGTTTGGTAGCACATAAGAATGATCAACTACAAAATAAAAAAATTTAAAACCAAAAAGGAAATCCAATTACAATCTGAAACCAAAAAGGAAAGCCAATTTCCATTTGTTGATGGAAATTTATAACAGTTTTCCATTTCCATGATGTACTTTTTACCTCTTATTTTCTAAACATCACCGGACCCTCTGTAATTTTTAACCATATAATTTATGTTGGCAAAACGAATAAAGTACTCATCAATTTCCATTTAGTTCTCGGGATTTCCCAATAAGGGGTTGTGATGAGGTCATCGATAGGAGATTTCGGCGCGTCTATCAGAGACGACCACGGAGATCGACGGCCATGATGGAGAGCCTCTATTATTGATTTTATTTGTACTAGCAGTTTATATGTTATGCATTTATTTTCTTAGTTTTCCCATTTTACCCCTGAGGGTATTAGTTGCTCTTGTAGCCCCAAGGGGCATTTTAGAATTTTGCATCTACTTTTATTTGGAGCCTATTTATATGGCCCCTTGTATCTTGTATGAGATTATTGGATTATTGAATGAAAAATGTGTTTTGTGTTCTCTTTGTGAGTGCCAATATTTGGATCTCTTTGTGAGTTCCTTTAGAGATCTCTTAGTGAGTTCTCAAGGTCGTTACATGCTACCCTCATCTTCTCTACCTACATCTCCCGCATGCAATAGTCAACCGTGGAAAGGAGCCGAATTTTCGTGAGCAATTTTCATCCTTGGAGCCCAACCGCCGGCCACCCTAGGCCCGCCGGCCGACCACCTTGCCGCCGGCCACCCTCCCTCTCCACCACTTCTCCCCTTCTCCTTCCCCAACTCCTCATTGAAATTCGATTTTCAAATTTCACTACTTTCCAAATTGGGAAATTCTATTTTTGGAAAGTTTTTGAAAATCAATCCAAAATAAAATTTACATGAAAGTGGATTTATTTTCAAATTTTCCTAATCATCAAATCCTATTTGGAAACCCCCTTCCTTTCTCCCCAATTCCCTCCCTCTCTAGCCATGCCGCCGGCCCCCTATGGGGAATCCCATTAATTGCTCAATTAATCCCCAAATCCTATTTGAAATTCAAATTAGGATTGAATAATTTTCCCTCCACTCATCTTAAAACTGGCCTACGCTAGTGGATTCCATCGACGAACACTTCTCCGTCTACACGTGGATTATCAAAGGTCGATCTACCGTACCCCCTCCACCTCCGAGATCCTTCCCCACGGCAACGTTCCTTGGCACCTCCATCTTAGTGGCAACCTCGATGCTAGTATGGACAATCTTCCGCCGCTCAACCTAGTCTCCGTAGGAAAGATAGATAAAGGTCTCAAGGTGTGAACAACTCCGTATTAATTGTGGGATTTTTATTTACTAGTCGTAGCCTTATGTTTTCCTTTGCAATTGAATAAATAGTTTGGCTATCTTGTTGAAATTTCTAGGCCTAGCAAGTTGAACATCATGAATTTCTTGTAATCGAATTAACTTTGATACATGATTATTTAATTGGTTGAGCTAGAATTTAATTCTTTTTTAACTCTTGTGTAACTCTATCCATGCATCACATCAGGTTGTTTTTTAGTAGTGATTCTTTAGGAATTTCCAAAACTATTCAGAACAAAGAGATAGACTTTGAACTCTTTGTTTGGTAATGATGATCTCCTTAATTATTTAAAAAACCATTCGATAAGTGAGGTCAAAACAAGATTGTAGCTTAACATCTGGCCTTCTTGAGCAATTAAGTACCCAGAAAGATTGTTTGGAGAAAATTTTGAAAGAGTTTACATCAAAAAAGCTTTCCATTACATAGCTTAGGTTTATTTTAATTACTTTTTGGATATTGTTCCTCGGACCAGAATCATGATGACAAGCCTCGAATAAAAAGGTTTTTTTATATTTTTGATAGCCTGTGTTGTGATACTAATGTTTCTCAAAATGAATTTGGATTTATGCTGGATAGGTATGCTATGGAAGCTACTCATTTGCTGAAAGGCTTGATGGAAAAGTATGTAGAGTAAGTAGGGTCTACATATGGTATTTATTGATTTAGAGAAAATATATGATAAAGTTTTAAGAGAAGTGCTTTGTACAATTCTAGAAAGGATAAGAATTAATAATACTTATGTTCAAGTCATTGAGGATATGTATACAAGAGCTACTATTCATGTTCAAACACAAGGTGGTTTATCAAAAATTTTCTTATTTCAGTTGGATTACATAGAGGATCAGCTATAATTTTATATCTTTTTACTTGAGTCATGGTTGTTCTTACTAGACATTTGCAAGAGGATGTATCTTGGTGTATGCTTTTTGCCACTGATATTATTCTTGTTGGTAAGACTAGAGGAGTTGATGAAAAACATAATTATGGAGGCTAACCTTAGAGTCTAAAGATTTTTGTTTGAGTAGATTTAAAATCAAATACATAGAGTATAATTTTAGTAATAATACATCTAGTAGTGGGATTATGACATTGGGTGATTGAGTCATTAAAATAGTGCATGTTTTAGATATCTCGGATCTATTGTTCAATGTGATGTTGAAATAAATGATGATATTATTAGTAGAATTCAAGTTGGATGGTTGAGGTGTAGGAATGCATTAGACCTATTGTGTGATAGAAATGTATCTCTAAAACTTAAGGGAAAATTTTATAAGATGGAGGTGAGATCTAACAATGCTTTATGATGCAATATGCTGGTCATTAAAAGATAAGCATAAAATTAAGTTAAGAGTTGCAATGCTTTATGACAATGGTGAAATAGATGGGGATTTTATTAGTAGAATTCAAGTTGGATGGCTGAAGTGGAGGAATGCATTGGGCCTGTTGTGTGATAGAAAAGTACCCCTCAATTTTAGGAAAAAATTTATAAGATGCCGGTGAGACCTACACATTATGGTGCAGAGTGTTGGCCATTAAAAGAGAAGCATAATATTAAGTTTAGTGTTGCAGAGATGAGAATGCTAAGTTTAGTGTTGCAGAGATGAGGATGCTCAATTGGATGAGTGACTTTACTCTTAGAGAGGATACGAAATGAACACATACGTGAAAAGGTTGGAGTAGCTCCAGTGAAAGTTAAGATTAGAGAGAGTTGCCTTAGATGGTTTGGTCATATAAAACGATGACCTTCTGATGACCGGTTAGGAGAGTAATATATTACATTTGGCTTATGTTAAGAAAGATATAGGTAGACCTAAAAAGACTTGGTTAGAAGATATTAGAAATGACATTTCTTTATTAGATTTAAATGAGAATTTGATTCTTAACATGACAAAATGAAGAAAAAGAATTCATGCAGCCAATCCCACATTATTGGGATAAAGGCTTGATATTGTTGTTGTTGTTGTTTGTTATCTCCTTCTTCAAGCATTAAGATTACATTTCTGATTAATTTCTTTCTAATTTATTTATTTTTAATATCTTCAACTTTCTTCTATATTTTCTTTATTGGCTGGAAAGAGAAATTTTTTTAGGCATATTTGATACAATCTGGTTTTTGGTTAAGAGCACAAATTTCAAAACATATGAGTAGATTTATTAGCCTTTAATTTTCTTTAATAATTTCTAGTAAAAGACTAGTGAGTTTTTGCTTGAACTGATTTCCGACAAATTTATTTCTTTTCATCGAAATTATCTATATAATTGTTTGGGATGTCTCAGATTTGCAAATTTTATTTGTTAGTTTTATGATCTTCTACACCACATATTCCTATCAACAATGGACCTTTGAAAAACAACAAAGAAATTGCTTACCATCACATGCCTCTACTGCAGTGGCGCAAGGACTTAATTCACATGAACCTTTACAACAGCAAAGGATATCATAACATAAAACATGATAATATAATATAATATAATTTTTTTTCATTTGAACATCGTTAATTTCACAGTATTATGGAAGGTACAAATCAGTAAACATAAGTTAACATGTTGAAGGACATGAAACGTACGCATATATTAGTAAGCCAATAAGCATGATAATCGAGCATACCATATCCTAGGGGAGATGGTATGTGGTAATTCACAACATAGCAGAGTTTAATACATCAGTTATTATTACTCGAGTCAGTGTCAATATTTTGCTACTCTTCAAAAAACAACAACATCAAACCTTTGTCCCACTACGTGGGGTTGGCTACATGAATCATTTTTCTCCATTGTGTCCTGTTAAAAGTCAAATTCTCGTTTAAATCTAATAAGGAAATATCATTTCTAATATTCTCTAACCAAGTCTTTTTAGATCTGCCTCTACCTTTCTTAACATAACTCAAATTTAATACCACTACTTTCCTAACCGGGTCATCGTAAGACAGCCGTTTTATGTGACCAAATCATCTAAGACGACTCTCTCTAATATTATCTTCCACTGGAGCTACAACAACCTTTTAATGAACATGCTCATTTCGTATCATATCTCTAAGAGTAAAGCCACTCATCTACCAGAGCATCCCCATCTTGCAACACTTAACTTAGTATTATGCTACTCTTCAAAAAAAAAAAAACATACCTATGCCAAAACCAGTAGCTTCTGTTGGTTTCTAATGTCCAGCTTGTTCCAGCAAGAACCAATCCCAAAAAACCAAGAAAGATGAATGGCCAGCGGAATCTTCTTAGCAGTGTGGTAATCAAATTCCAGCACCATCTCTTTATACTTTGCCAACTGTATCATGATCAGAATGCAACATGAGAACTTGAATGAATTCGTCAGGAATATCAAATTATAGACATGGAGCCTGGAGAAATAGATGTTAGATGCTGAAGAGCATCAGTCGGTAATTGGCGATTGTACAGAATTCGGCAAATTACTGTTTTTTGTTGAAATGGTGCCATAAAATGAAGGCATAATATTAATAAAAGCGTTACAGAACATACCGGGCAAGCATGCTGAAGTCAAATCTGATTGGCCACAAGGATCTATATGCAGCAGAAAACTCAAGGAACCAACCCACAAGAAGACCAAGGGTGCCAATGGCTATGACAATGACAACATTCTCTGATCTGCAATCATTAACACATAATCAGTACTTCAGTTGGGAGCTCATTTGAAATAATCAACTCATAATCAGCACCTGGTTGCGCCAGTTACTGCTAGGAGAGCAGTGACAATGGCAACTGCAGTGTGAATGGCTCTTTTTGAAGCCTCATCTATAGTGGCCATATATACAAAGGTGCTCACCACAGCCATGAAAGAAAGCCAAAAGTCCATAAACTGTTACAAAAACAAGTCCGATATATTCAAACAAGAAAAAGCTTAAAAGCCCGAATGCTTACAAAAATAAACAGAGAAGGCTATTATAAGATTGTTCCTGGGTCATAAGAATATCCAGTTAATAATCTGAGAAGGCAATTTGCAAATTTTCCTGCCTCAAAAGCAGCTATGGATCTATAAAGTACAACACACCTGAAGTGCATGAAAAGAGAGAGCACACCAGCTGCCCACATCACAAGCATGATATAGCCCACTGGAAATCCCACTAGAAGTGAAGAGTACCCATTCGGCGAATGCCTAGATAAACAATGCATTGCCATCAGAATGAATTCACATCAAACAATACACTAAAGATGAATCCAGCAAAATAACTAGTTTCAAAATCATAAAAAAAATCAAGGATAAGTATGCTTTTGCAACAAAAAAAACATAAAACAAATAACAACACCAACGAAGGTTGTGAAAATCGGATCGGACATAAAACCGGAAGGAGAGGTTCAGAATTCAATGGTTTAGGCGAGGTTCAATCGGGGTTAAATTGGATGGCGTAATAAATATAAAAATTATTTAAATAAAATTTAAATGATAAAATAATCATGTAATAATATAATTTTTTAGTAAAAAAAAAATTGAATTCACACATTAATAATAACTTATGTAATTTTAAATTAAATATATTCAATCTTTAAATTTAATTCAAATTTAACAAAATTTAACTTACATATAAAATTACATATAAAATTATAAATTTAATATAAATTATTATTAATTTATGTTATATGTTTAAATATAATTTACACCTATAAATTATATATTAAATTTACATTTATAAATTATTACCTTCTCCCTCCAAAAACACTTAACCCATGTTTGAATTGCAAGTGGACCCCACTCCCTGGCTCCCTCTCTCTTCCGCCCGGCCCTGTGTCCGCCTCCTGTAGAACTGGACCGGCTGGGCCGGGCCAGGGAGAGCCGGGCCAAGCTGGACCGGCATAACATTACCCCCCTCCCAAAGTACCACCTTGTCCTCAAGGTGGAAGGCAGGAAACTGCACTGCAATCCTCTCCAATGGCTCCCATGTGGCCTCATAATCTGGGAGGCCGCTCCACCTAATTTTCACTTCCTTTTCCCCCTTTTCATTGATGCGCACTCCTTCTACCGCTAGAGGCTCCAGTGTCACTTCCATGTCTTCCCTCAATGTGCTGGGCAGCTCTGGGCTTACTGCATGCTCCCCCACCACTTTCCTCAACTGTGATACATGAAAAACGGGATGTATTCTGGCTGTTGGAGGAAGCCTCAATCTGTATGCCACCTCCCCGATTTTCTCCTCCACTTCGAAAGGGCCAAAATATCTCGCTGCTAGCTTCTCATTTCTCCTTTGGGCTATAGTCCTCTGTCTGTAAGGTCGGAGCTTCAAGTAGACCTTGTCTCCCACTCCAAACTGTATATCCCTCCTTTTACTGTCCGCCTGTTTCTTCATAATCTGTTGGGCTCTGAGAAGATGCCTCTTGAGCTCGTCCAACACTTGATCTCTTTCCTTCAAGTGCTGATCCACTGCAGATACAGGGGTACTCCTATGGCTGTAGTGTACCAGGTGTGGGGGGTCTCTTCCATATAACACCTTAAAAGGTGTCATCTTGGTAGCCGAGTGATAGGAGGTGTTGTACCAGTATTCTGCCCAGGCCAGCCATTTGGCCCACTGCTTCGGTGTCTCAGACACAAAGCATCTCAAGTATGTCTCCAAGCTTCTATTCACCACCTCCGTCTGCCCATCAGTCTGTGGATGATATGCTGTGCTTCTCTTCAATACTGTGCCCTGCATCCTAAATAACTCCCTCCAAAAATGGCTCAGGAACACCTTGTCCCTATCAGAAACAATAGACTCAGGTACCCCATGCAGGCGGACTATCTCTCTCACAAAAGCTGTTGCTACTGATACTGCAGTGTATGGGTGTCTCAAGGGAATGAAATGAGCATATTTGCTCAATCTGTCAACCACTACAAATATGACCGTGTACCCTTCTGATTTTGGAAGCCCATCAATAAAATCCATAGTAATCTCTTCCCAAACCTTCTCTGGTAGGGCCAGAGGCTGTAGTAATCCCCCTGGTGCCATCGTCATGTGCTTGTTCCGCTGGCAGGTGTCACACTTAGCCACCATCTCCTCTATGTCTTTCCTCATCCCTTTCCAGTACAATTCAGCAGCAATTCGACTATAAGTTTTCTGCACTCCTGAATGCCCACCTATGGCACTCCCATGAAACTCCTGTAGCAGTTGGGGAATATGAATGGAAGACCTAGGGATCACACTCCTTCCCTGATAGTACAGTCTTTCTCCCACCACTGAGTAGCCTGGGTGGCTGTTTTCATCTGATAGCACCTCTTCTTTGATTCTCCTTAGCTCCTCATTCTGGATGCTCTCCTCTTTGATGGCTCCCCAATCTATCAGAACAGGTACTGATACCGCCATCCCCTGGAACTCCTCCATACAGCGTGATAAGGCATCCGCTGCCTTATTTTCTAGCCCTGGCCGATAGTGGATCTCAAAATCATATCCCAACAGCTTGGATAACCACCTCTGATGCTCTTCTGTGACCATCCTCTGTTCCAACAAGTACTTCAGGCTTCTCTGATCAGTTCTGACAATAAAATGTCTGCCCAATAAATAAGGTCTCCACTTTTGGATGGCCAATACAATAGCCATCAGCTCTCTCTCATATACCGACTTCAGCCTAGCCCGGGACGACAGTATCTGACTGAAGTAAGCTATGGCTCTATGGTTCTGCATCAACACTGCTCCCAATCCATAGCCTGAAGCATCTGTCTCCAACACAAACACCTGATTGAAGTCTGGCAGAGCAAGCACTGGCACCGTCGTCATGGCCTTCTTCAGCTTCTCAAAAGCCTCAGAAGCTGCTTCCCCCCATACAAAATTATCCTTCTTCAGCAGCTCTGTCAGTGGTCCAGCTATGGTGCTGTATCCTCTCACGAACCTCCTGTAGTAGCCGGTCAGTCCCAAAAATCCTCTGAGCCCCTTCAAGGTCTTGGGTTGAGGCCAGGCCAGCATTGCCTCTATCTTGGACTGATCCGCAGCCACTCCCTCCTGGGATATCACGTGTCCCAGATACTCCACTTGTGCCTGAGCGAAGTCGCACTTCTTGAAATTGGCCTTCAGCTGATGCTCCCTTAGCACCCCCAACACCACTCTCAGGTGTTCTAGGTGTTCCTCCTCAGTCCTGCTATAGATGAGAATGTCATCAAAAAATACCAACACAAACCTGCGAAGGTGTGGCTTGAAAATTCGGTTCATCAATGCCTGGAATGTGGCTGGTGCATTGGTGAGGCCAAAAGGCATCACCAGAAACTCGTAGTGGCCCTCATGAGTCCTGAAGGCTGTCTTCTGCACATCTTCCTTCCTCATCCTGATCTGATGATAGCCTGACTTCAGATCAATTTTGGTGAACAAAGCAGCTCCATGCAGCTCATCCATCAACTCGTCAATAACAGGGATGGGAAACTTATCAGGCACTGTCTCTTTGTTGAGAGCTCTGTAGTCAACACAGAACCTCCAACTCCCATCCTTCTTTTTCACCAGCAGAACTGGGCTAGAGAAAGGGCTCACACTGGGCTGAATGATCCCCCCTTCTAGCATTTCCCCCACCAATTTCTCAATCTCATCTTTTTGCACCTGAGGGTATCTGTAAGGTCTCACACTGATAGGGGAGACTCCCTCTTTCAGGATGATCTGATGCTCCCGCTCTCTGTCAGGTGGGAGTCCCACCGGAGGTTGGAACACATCCTCGAACTCCTGTAGAAAGGGCTGAACCGACGCAGGAATGTGTTTTTCTTCCCCCTGCTGTTGATCCTCCAAGCTCTGCAACTCCACCAGGAAACCTCCTCCTTCCTCATGGATAATTTTCACCATCGACCTGAGTGACACTCCAGCTCTGGACAAACCTGGTTCCCCCCTCAGCTTCACCCTCTTGCCTTCTACCATCAGTTCCATCACCATGGTTCCCCAGTTCACCTTGGTTTCACCCAAGGTCTGTAGCCACTTCATGCCCAAAATGACATCTGTGCTACCCAACTTCAGGGGTAGGAAGTCCTCTACCACCCTGATCTCCTGTAGGCTCATCTCCACTCCCTTGCAGATCCCCGTGCTAGACTCAATCTTTCCTGTCCCCATCATCACCCCATAACTGCCTGTCTCAGTAGGCTCTATCCCCAGCTCCTCCGCCACCTGGGTGGATATGAAATTGTGGGTTGCCCCACTATCGATCAGTACTACTACCTCCCTCCCATGGATCTTCCCCTTCACCTTCATGGTATGACTAGGAGTAAATCCCATCACTGAATTGAGGGATACCTCGGCCACCTCCAACTGGGGGTCACTCTGCTCCTCATCAGAGTCATCACCCTCCTCAGGCGCCTCGTCTATATAGACGGTGAGAGCCCGAAGAGCGCGATCCTTGCATCTATGTCCTGGAACAAACTTCTCCTCACATCTGAAACAAAGGCCCTTGGCCCTCTTCTCCTGCATCTCCTCCTCAGTCAATTTTTTGAAGCTTCCAGCAGATCTAGTCACCCCGCTCTTCTCCTTTCCACTCTCTCTAGGTAGAATGGGGCTTGGTCCTTTTGGAGCCAAGTAAGTGGTAGTGGTCCTGGTGGGACCTCCTGAGTGGTTGTTCCTCCACGAGCGGGCGTTGGTCTTCTGGTTCTCCACCAACTGAGCTAACTCCATCGCCTCCCTCAGATCTCTTGGTCTCATGACCTTCACTGCATCTCTGATCTCGGGTTTGAGGCCCTTCATAAAGTTCCCCCCCAACGTACTGTTTGATAGGCCCTCCATGTCTCCCACCAAGCTCTCAAATTTCTTCCTGTATTCCTCCACTGTTCCCTCCTGAGTGAGGGCATAGAACTGCTCGGAGATCTCCCATGGGCTGCTCCCCCTGAATCTCTCCCTGATAGCTTCCTTGAAGTCCCTCCAAGTCCTCACCGGATCCCACTTATCCATGTACTTGAACCAGGCAAAAGCCGCCCCTTCCAAGCACATACTAGCCGCCATCAATCTCTCCTCCTCCATCAGGCCATTCACTGCAAAATACCTCTCCACCTTGTGGATCCACTCATCCACATTTCCCTCCTCGAACACTGGCATTTTCAGCTTTCTGGCCCTCGTGTCCACCCCGTATGCCCTATTCCCCCCATGGCCTCCTCTGTCCCAGGCAATGGGGTCTTCCCAAGTTCCTCTTTCTCCATATCGGGGCTCATCCTCCCTCCTCGGCCGCCGATAGCCATCTTCCCCTCGCGCTCCGCCATGGTGGTTATGGATCCCCCATGGCCGGTCCACTGGGTCGGGCCTCCGACGACGCCAATCATCCTCTCTTTCTTCCCGCCTGATGGACTCCCGATGCAGCATTCTTCCGTTGCTACCAAGCAGTTCCACCTCCTCTTCCCCTTCCGGCTTTGCCTTCTCCTTACCCTTGCTCCCACTACCTTCTCCTCTTTCCTCCGCTGGCACAGCTCTTGCTTGCCCTTCCAACAACTTTTTCATCATCTCCTCCAATGCCATGAATTTCCCTTCCATATTCTCACTCAACGTCGCCATCTTCTCCTCCAGATCCGCCTTAAATTGACCCACTTCGGTCTCCAAGACTTCTACACGTTTAGATGCCATGGGAACCAAAAAATGGTCTCCGGATCCCTTCCGAAACGCAAAAATCTGCAGCGAAACAGTGGAAAACAGCCCCCCACCGTCCGGATCTTCGCTCTGATACCAATTTGATAGGAACCCCTTGGATTTCCAAGTGTCTCTCACCAAAAACAAATAGATCCAAGATGAAAACTGCTGTCCACAGCAGAAAAACAGCCAAAAACAGTAGAAAAGTAGGGAGAAATTCTTGGAAAACAATAGAAACGATTGTATTCCACTAGTAGACCAACAAAACCAAAGCAAGATACAATGTTCTTCAATTCGAGAGGAAGAACAACTCTCCAACGATCTCCGGCAACGCCAAGAGCCCAAGCAAGAAAACCTAGAACACCAAACTCTTTTCAAAAACAAGATGATCGCCTAATCCCCTCATAACTCCCTATTAATACAATCTAATTCAAATTAAAAGCAAAAGGACTACTCTACCCTTCCTTCTTCCTCCAAAAACACTTAACCCATGTTTGAATTGCAAGTGGACCCCACTCCCTGGCTCTCTCTCTCTTCCGCGCGGCTCCTCTGTGTCCGCCGTTTGTAGAACTGGACCGGCTGGGCCGGTCCAGGTAGAGCCGGTCCAAGCTGGACCGGCATAACAAAATAGTACCTATTTTTTCCATGTGTATAGGTAGAAGAATTATATTATTGCTAATGTAAGCATTTAATTCACAAATAAAAAAATTATCTTGTTGTTACTTTTGCAATGTTGGTTATATTCATTATTTTTATAGATTGCGGTGAATTGTAATACTTAAGTTTAATTTTATTGATCTTGGACCATTCAGTAACAATTAGGGTACTTTTTGTTATATCATATCCATTTGAGTTTGGGTTCATACTGCTTAAGAAAAGGGGAGGGGGAATGAGGAAATTGGCCTTGTTTGGCTTTTACAATGGAGCACACCAAGTGTGTTATAAACCTATCTAGTTTGGTCCAAGCACAGACCGAACCAGCTCCGATCCATCTCCCCCCATCACACAGACCAAAGCCATAACTCTCATGATCGAAACCATCTCCGACCCTCTTTGCACGATGCCTCTCTCTCCAATCATGACAATCACACGATTTTCCTACCTCCTAACGACCTTCCGCCTCACCATTTAAAGCAAAAGGCAAGCTAGGGCATCATACCTACCCTTTCCTTCTCACAGCAGCCACCGAGCAAGCACCCTCCCTCTTTTCCTTCCTCTTCGCTTCTTTCTCTCTACTGCAACCATTGAAATTTCCCCTCGCTCTTCTCACCTTGCATTCTTCTTCGTCCACAATAAGCATCTATCAACAAACCTTTCTTCTTCACTTTTTCCTCCTTCCTTTCTTCTACTTGTTATTCCTTTTATAATGTTAAAGTGCATTAGGTTAATATTAGTTTTAATTGTTGTCTCTAAATCCTATTCTTGCGGGTTTATGTCTTACTTGAGGAGAAGGTCTCTATTTTTTGAGAATAGTATTTAGTTAGAAATAAGTCGTGTGTGTGTATATAGACCTTGTAGTTGGCGGCATATCCTTGTAGATGTGCATAACAATGATATTTATAACCGTTTGATTTCATTTATTGGGGAGCATTTGTTTGGTAGAAGCATGCAACCTATAGCCAAACTTAAATTTAGAAGCGACCTCAATAAGTAAATGTTATTTATTCTAGTATAAACATACTTGCCTTTACAACAACAACAAGTTTTTATCCCATTATGTGTTTTATAAACATTACCACAGGAGTTGAGTTATCAACAGTAGAGTATATTGATTATTATATATTTTATAGCAAATTATTATGTATTTAAAAAAAAATTATTATGTATTTGAGAGTTGGGTAGTTTCTTTCCTCTCATTTATTATTTTGCTTGTTATAGTCTTTTTGCATTGATGTACTATTTTTTAATTCATAATGAAATGAAATTTCAATTTCCCTTACATTATTTACTCTGATATATTCAATTATATTATTGGTCTATGCACTTTCCTTCTTGTGAGTACAAAACATGTGTTGATATGCCTTCATTGCGCCCTGTATTATCGGGGTGTACCACTCAACAAATGGATGCCTGTGCAAAACTCTATTGGGTTCAAGTCTTTCACACATGATTACACATTCAGCTTGTAATTATGTTTCACACAGACTTTTGTAACGTTAAGGGTGCGTAACTACAGTTCCAAGTACACAGTGTTGAGTTATGGAGACTCATTTCTTTGGAATTTAATAGTTGTGGAGGGAACTTTAATCCAGAAGATAACTCGTAGATCTACAACCTCTCCCATGCGTCAACATGAATCCACTCTCAGGTATACAGACTAGGTTGAAGGGTATGAAGTAATTATTTAAAAAAAAAAAGCATGGAAGAACATTTTGATAGTTCTTTCATCCTCATCTTCCTATATATACTGTACTTACTCAGTTTCTATAAATACCAAATTTATCTAACCACAAGATCTGAAAGTAAGGAAAAAACTTTCATCTTTTCTAGCGCTTCATTGTTTTATTTGTTTTTCTTTTACCATGTGAAACTATAAATATGTCCAGAGCGGGGTACTTAACTAACAATTTGCCAGAAAGTAGAAACACGCTTTACTGTTATTCCAATCACCATGATCTCTATCTTAATTACGCTACAAACAAAGTGTCATCATGCATATATTAAAAATAAGTTTGCTTTATGTGATGAATTAATTTCACCTTGAGGTGAGACAAGCTCATTGCTGCAATCATAACCTCCATGGTTTCGGTCACAAGAGCAGTAGCTGAATTCAAAGGTGAAATTAAACAGGCTTCAGAAAGGAGAAGAATTTTCATGTAAGATATAGGCTTCGGTTGGGACTCTTTTTTTCAGCTTCTTAAAGCAACTTAAAAAGTTACTTTATGAAGCAATCAGAAAGCCGTCCCAAACGAAACCATAAACATGGCTGCAGCAGTCAATTAAAAACAAAAATTACCTGAAAAATGTCAATCCACTCTCATCAACAGAATAATGGCATTGTCCATTGGAAGAGCAATGTTTGGGGCAACCATCGAGTGTAATGGACATGGAACTTTGGTGTTCACCAACATCAGTGGCGTGCCGTACTCCAATACTCCAAATTCCTTCCCTGACATAAAGAAGGTAGAATTCTATTCTTCCTTTATTTGAGTCATTAGATGTCACAAGCATTGATCCATTGCTATTGCTTGTGCTATTTACAGAAAAATCCCAATTATCAATGGATACAGCACCACCATATCTGGTGTAAATTTCATAGGCTGCATCCTTGTCTGTTACTAATTGAACATGCAGATTAGATCCAGCAGCACCGTGAGGAACATCCAAGAAGAAATAAGTCCACGCAACATTGTCGACAGAAGAGTTGCTTAAAAGATGATCTAGTTGAAAATTAGTACCCTCCAAGGATCCATATTCACTCACTGGAAGGTAAAAAGACTCAAGGGGAATACTTGCACCTTTTCGAATTACTCTCTGCAAGTAATCATTATCTGTATATCAGTAGAACTTTCTTGAATGCATATTATATTACTTTTCAAGAATACATTCAAATTCTCCACCAATGTTTTCTAATTGTTTTATTAGATTTTGAAGTTGAAATATGAATGAAATGATTATGAATTTTATATTTAGGAATTTAATTCAATTTTGTGTCCTTATATTTGATTTTTAATCATATTGATACAATATTTAAAATATAAAATTCATGATGTTTATGCCTTGACTTACACTTCCCCTTCCAAAACAATGATCAAAATGATAAATAATGCTTCTCATTCTCATAGGCCATACCATCACAAGCATGTTTAATGAAATAAACCAAAAATAATAATAAAATAATGTGAAAAAGAAAAATTACAAAATGAAAATAAAATAGTGATTGATTTGTTAATTTGCTAATATGAATGCTCAATATTTGTATTTTTGGAGAGTGCATAATTTCATATCTTCATCACTCTTTTGCATAAATCCTTTGCATGGTTTCTAGACATGCTATCTTTAATTTACCCATTCTTCATCATAATTCTTCCACATTAATTGTATCTACTCATTTTATAGATTCACCTGCTACCCTTCATTGTTCATGCCAAAATAACTAAAATATATTTTTCATCATATTACTCTCAATAGGTTTAATTCCTACCATATATTTAATATAATCATTTCTAGATCTATAGTACTTAATTGATCATACATTCATCTCTATTCTCATTTTTGCCGCCTCAACTTAGCAATCAATGACTTATTTCCTAACACTCTGATCTATATAGCATACTTGACTTAACAATTATTTTATAAACTTTACCATTAAGTCCTAACTCTCAATCATATTCTCTTATAGCATGGTGCTCTTGAGGCAATCCTCCATTTTAGCTACCAAACATTAACTCTAAAAATTATACTATCATCTAGATCCTCATTCTTTTGTTTAATTGATAAATGATATTTAAACCCATCACTTCAAGATTTTATTTGATCTTCCAGAAAAATGTATTGATAATTTTATTTTACTTCTATTAAATTGACATAGTATATACTTGGATTTGTATTAAATCTTAAACTTTTTATTTTATTTTATTTCATTGTTCTAACTTTTCAGTTAGAACATATTAGAAATGACATTTCTTTATTAGATTTAAATGAGAATTTAACTTTTAACAAAGCACAATGGAGAAAAAGGATTCATGTAGCCGACCCCACATAGTGGGATAAAAGGCTTGATATTGTTGTTCTAACTATTCAATTACTTCGACCGAGTTCTCACCTATTTAGACTATATAATTTACAAATAGCTTACACAAAATTATCTCATTTTTTAATATTCTATAATTTAATAATAAACAAAAAAGTGAAGTTTTTCCGTTTTAAAAAATTCTTGGTTTCTTCTCCCATATGATAGTCAATAAAAACGTGGCATCCAAGTAATCAGCTGAAATAAGCATATCAATTTTTTAATTCCTATCCATCGGTGATTAGGACAAGCCGATATTTAATCATGAATTCAACCTTATCAGTTTGAACCACTGATAAGTAAAATCAAGTTTCTAGTCTTCACAAGCAACTCTTCCCCTAAATTTATAACGTACAAAGGAAACAAAAACTTCTCCATTAGTATAGCATAACATATACATTGTAGGTCCCAAAAAAAAGGTAAATCCCAATTCATGTTTTTTTATATTCAAAATAGCCTTTCAGGTGCTGTGGTTGTTCTTCAGGCTTAAATTACCTAACAAGTCATATTTAGAATTTCAACTACGACCTATGGATACAACTACATGAGCAAAATAATGGAAATCGGGTACTACTTGGGTCAACACTATTGGAGCTACTCGTACCTGAAGCAAATGTGATTCCCAGGTGCAGTTCTGTCCAGTCTTTCCATTATCGCACTGATACAATTGCCACTCCAAAGAAAAGCACAGTGTGGCCTCAGAAAAGTTTCCTTGCATTTCTTCATCTTTTCTTTTCTGATTCTGAACCTGCAGAGCAACAAACCACTGTCCAATTTTTGGTGAATTAACTACTAAGGGGGTCCTGCTTATATCTGCAGAATGATCATGTAAAGTACTAAGTGGCATCGCATTATATCGAGCATAACACATAACAAGAATTCCATCAAAACCAGCTGAACTTTTAGATGTTTGATTAAACATTAACTCTGCAGCATTGATGCTGAACTGAGTTACTGGGGCTACTATATCCAAAGAGAAGAACTTTAGCTCTCCATTGCCAACACATGACATCATAGAATTGTTACAGCTGACAAAAACTTCCGCTGGTAGAGAGAGATTGGAACTTAGAGCCATTCTTTTCCTTTTAACAGGGTTTGGAACAGATATCGCATGACTGTTAGCTTCCAAATTGTCACCAGCATACTTGAGGTCCAAATCATTCCTGCTCATGTAAAAATTGGCATCTAAAAGAGTCCTCGGGTGCTTGTAGTTAGAAGATTGAGAACAAGAAATCAAATCAATTGTACTGTTGCAGTAATCACCCCATTTTGTTGAAGAAGCACATCCTTCTACATTTATGCTGGCACTTAGCGTGTATGAATGGCCTCTGCTAATCTGCAATTGTATTGCAGGTTCGTAAGATTCGAACATTCAGAAAGTTGAAACTAATAATAGAACTTACCATCTTTGACTGAGTACGTTCAGGTCCAAGGCCATTAAAAAATCCAACATAAAATTGTCCTGGAGACACCTGTATAGTAAGTCCTAGCATGAGTTGAGTATATATTTTAAGGGCTGCTTAAAATGAAGAAGGAAGCCATAAAAATCTGAAATTAGTGGTTATAAGCTCAAGAATGTCAGCTTGCAATTGAGGTTCCTTCACTTGAACCACTAAATGCTAAGGATTCTTTCAATTAAGAACTACTGCCCAAATGCAAATGACACTGGTTGAGCATACAAATGACACTTTTAGTCAAACTGTCCCAAGGCCTGATCTCATTTCTATTAGAACGGACAACTCATTAACATAGCAGGAGCATTAAAATTTAAATATATATTTACAAAAATGGAGCTTGTTGACCACATAAGCCTCTGTGACACATGTGTGAATTTTTTGTTATTTGATTATAACAAATTTTATGTAGAGTCGCCTAATTATTTACTAAGTATTTTCTTTTAGGTTAATCATTTAAAAAACAACCATCAAGATGAAAGATTACTTCCACTAAAGTACTAAACTAACTTGGAGTATTTTCTATTTGAAGGATGGACTCAATTTGTGCAATTCATAAAGACTCTAGAGAAAGTCCAAGGTCTAAAGTCATTGTAGTTAGTTTATAAGCTTTAGTCAAATTCATAGTAAATTGATTGACTAGACTTATCAAAAACCTCGAGGATGATGAACACAAACCTAAAATTAATTATATTTTATCTATATTTATTCAAAACATACCTTAAATATTGCAAAAATTAATTTTTGGGAATTAAAATGAATTTATTTTTAATTACTTTATTTACAAATTTTATTATTTGCATTAGTTATAATATTAGTAATCATATGATAAAAATTTACTTCATCTTGAAATTGATTACTTGTATTATTAGAGAGTTTATATAAGCTAAAATTTCATAATTATAACATTAATTTTTTCATTTACATGTAGATCATGCTAAATTATACTAATAACGGATAATTAATATTCCAGAATGCCTTTGCCTTTACTAGCTTCTTAACCCTCCTAGAGTTATGACTCATGAAACTAATGAAGAGCAACAACAATGGTGAAGCGAAGATGATGAGCTAGCAACAATGTGATGAACGGGATCATAATTATAAGTAAGTAGTAAGTAGTACAACAAAGGTGAAAAGTCGACAAAAAAACAAAGGTGATGCTAAAGAAGCAATACTGGTAAGGGTGTTTCAACGCAACTACATCAATATAAATTGTAATCTCCCAACTCCCCCTTAACAGCCACCTCCCACCCTACTTTCACAAAGAAGTAGGGGCGTAAGTAAGTTAGTTTGTGCTTGCTAGCTGGCTCAAACTCAACTCATTAATGAGCTTAAGAGTCAAGCTTATCGACTCATGAGTTCAAGCTTGAGTTGAAACTCGGGCTTATATATTATATGAACTGGAGCTCAAGTTGGAGCTCGGCCCAATTCAACTCATAAGCTTATCAAGCTGCTCAATTAAATTTATTCAAAAATTAATTTCAAAAGAATATAATAAATTAAAATAATTTTATCAACAATATATCTCATAGTTACGCCCTAATCCTATTATTCACATTATTCCCAACATTCTAGGGGTCACAACTGTCTTTAAGTTCACCATTGTGATTTGACACTACTTGATGATATGAATTACAAGGTGTCCATGTTAATTCCTTCAACCTTGCTTGTAGTCATTTGTGTATCCTTCTTACAGTCAATTACATGTTGCAATCTACATAATTCCAAGTGTGATTAGGCAACCCTTGTCATAAAATTAGCAATTTATATTTAAACTTTCAAATATGGATGAAAGGATAGAAGACGCCCATTTCAGATTATCAAAATCATCTGGCACTCTTTATGAGGTGAATAGGTAAAAGGTAGCCTTATTAATTGCTTAAATTCTTCCTTGCTGTTATTTTTGAAGTCTTCTTAATGTCTATTACAGGTTGCATTCTACGTAGCTTCAAGTGGCATGCCCACAAGGCCTAGATTATTTGATGTAATAAACCCAACCAGTGACTAATCCAATGGGGTCAATTCATTATATCATTGGCATCATTATTTCCCTAGACTTCATTATTGGAAAGCCTCCAAGATCCTTAAACTCCCAAAATTTCTCTTCCAATAATCTCCAATCTCCACATGATAGTGCATGGAGAAAGAATGCAGATGGTGGACCAAAAACTTAAGTTTTGCATTCTAAATGAATTTTGCAATCCTTTGTAAGGGAATTCTTAGATGCGTCGAATAGAGAATTTCCAAAGGAATAGTAATAATTAGTGCAAAATTGATTAGCATAAAAGCTTAGCTTTATGTTTGTAAGTTTTACAAGCATCTTGGAGGCATTATAAATGCTGTTCTAATCCAAATAATTTGGCTAGAGATAAATCATTTTTCCCTTAAAATACCAAAACACTTGTTTTTTATATTTATTTTAGATTACTTTGCTAATTATTCTGCTGACAAATATTTGCTTATCATGAGGGATTAGATAAAAAGATGTTCTCTAAGAATACTCCTATTCCAATATATGATAAGGAAGACATGACAAAAGCATTTTATGTAGATCTAAGGAAGATAAGGCAAGCCAAGCTGCTTTTGATACAAACTGCCACTCAAGTACATGAACATCATTTTTATTTGATGCGTACTTCTTGAGTGGTCTCAAATGCCAAAAACAAAGATAGTGCTAAAAATGATGAGCTATAAAGCTCTGGCATGTTGGTAGGAAACACAAATAGATACTTTCCATTTTAAATAAAACAAAAAAGGTAACGGCTATCTCGTTGTTCATCCTAAAAAACAGGAACTTTTTTAATGAAATTACTAAAACCATTGGTCTCATTATCAGACAGTCATGTTACAAGATATTTTGATGCCTGGCTATTAATAAAAAGTAATTGATTAGCACCATGGTCCCTCCTCCCCAACCCTCTGAAAATACCATAAATATGCACAAATTCTAAGCACTTATGTCATATAAATACGCATTAACACTAGCGAGAAATATGCTAATATAAACAAGCTAAGGTAAGAGATCGACGTGGCGGAGCAATATGTCAATACCATATTCATAACTAGCTCAGCTATAAATTGTTTGAGCTTAAATGCTAAATGCTTAGAACTATCATAACAACCTTGTCTTTAGTCAAAGTAATTGTTAGGTTCTTCTGAAATGGAATGCACTGCTCCAAATTGGGAAGATATTGTGCGCCATCAGAAGTTCCATTAGCGATAAAATTTGACACTGCAATAAAAAACATAGTTTTATTCCCTGCAAATGATTATTTCTGTGTGACAGAGAATGACAACACCTAGAAGTATTTTTCTTGCAAAACTAACTCATTATTTTTTAATCTTTCAAGTATATTAATGCATTACACCAAAACCAATAAAAAAGTTGAACAGAGAAAAATAAAATGCTGGAAAATGAAATTAATGCATAAATACTTATGCTTTGCATCTAAATGATGAAGCTTACATAAATAATCTAAATAAGTATCTGAAACATCTGGAAGAGGCAGACGGCCTTCATTGAAGCATATAACTGGAAGCATGCTCTTTTGAACCTTCTTAAGTTGTTCCTTATCCTGTAAAATCAAGCCATAAGCATTGCAGCCAAATGGTTATGCAATTAGATTATATGCCAAAGAATAAGCAAGAAATTCACATAAGAAAATGAGTGAACATATATGGCAACTAGAAGAAAAAAAAAATTAAGACAAAGGAAAACCAGTAGTTTAGGAAGTCATAAGAGCCTGCCAAGTGCATATGCATATGTATAATTGAGATTAAGAGCACAATATGACATTGAGTCACCTTCATAAAACACTTAGGCTTCGTTTGGGACGACTTTTTTACTACTTCTTAAAGCAGCTTCCTAGTATAAAAATTTAAACTTTTGTACTAAAAAGCTGTTTTAAAAAGCAGTAAGAAAACCGTCCCAAACGAAGCCTTAGTTATGAAGCTTTATTAAAAAAGCATACAAATTTGATGTCATATTGTCCTTAAAAGATACTACAAACGTAACTAAAAGAAAATTGAAAAGATGACTAAGTGAACATGAAAAACTTGTAGAAAGGAAGTACTGTGCAACTTGTCAGACTAACAACTAACAAGTCGATAATGCATCCCCTATAACTAATTATTAGCCATGTAATACAAAAAGAAAGAACAAGGAAAAAAGGGTAAGCCATTTGAATACTGTCCATTCAGTCACTTTTCAGCTCTCAATCCATTCCTTCTATAGCTACCTTCTGAAACTTCTAAAACATCAGAGAATCCTTTTTATAGTAAGAAATCATAGGTTTCATTGAAATACTAAACACTATTCAAAAAGGTAAAATGTTTTTATTTATGAAAGAATCGAGTGCTGTAATTGGATCTACAGGTTATGACATCTACATGAAATACAACCATAAAAGAAGAGAGATGGAAATTTCTAATTAGATTAAAGTTGTGTCTATTAACTAAGAAAGAATTAGAGAGAAACAAATCCTAGCTATTCAAAGCAATGTAAAAATAAATCAGGACTTAACAAACAACTATTTCCAAATATATTTAGCTGACAATATATCAGCATACTTACAATTTCAACACTTGATGTGAAAATCATTGTTACGGAAGAGAACCAAAGTGGCACGTCAACTGCATCAAGACAGGCATTAAGTCCAATGAAACTCAGGAGGAAGACAGACAAGAAATAAGAAATTCTGAGGCTAGAAAAAAATGAAGACTTTTGCATGATATGTTCTTCAAACAATCCTAGCACATATATCAGAATAATTTTGCATGCTATGTTTTTCTTTTCCTTTTCTTTGCTTTATCAAGGAGAGCTACCAAAAACTTATAAATTCATTATTAATAAAGTTTGGAGACAAAAGAAGTGCAGAGTTCTAGCTTGAGCTTTTCGAACCGAAAAAACATAGCATTAGACTTGAATCAACCTCATCAAAGAAATACAGCGATTTAAGTGAAAAAAAGATGGTACATAATTAAATTCAGATCAAGTAGAGTATATGTCAAAATACTAAGAACACTCGACATTGATCATAAAAGACTGAGCAAAGGTAAAGAAAGGTAAGCATATCAAATACCCTTAGTAAGAGTCATATTACACCTCCCAAATGAACGTAGCAAATGATTCCAATTCAACCAAGTGGAATGCAAGTGGTTTATAGGGTCTTCTCCAACTTTCACTTTTTTCTTCATATAAACTTTTAAAAGATCATTTAGGAGTTTCGTAGGTGCTTGAAGAATTTTTATATCTATGAATTAACACAATAAATTCAAGTCTAAATTACTACCATGGAGCATTAAGAAACGCACTGTAATTTTAGAGTTGATCTGACAATAGCTGAGATAGCAGAAATAAACTGATGCAATGAAAGATATTTTTAAGAGTCCCAATTTACAAAGCTTTGAATTTATGATTAATGCATTAACCTTGATGTTTAAAGGTTTTCGTTTGAAAAGATCTAAAACCAAATACATGAAGTGTAATTCCAGTAGTAATAGTCTAGTTGTGGAATTGTGACATTGGATGACCAAGTCATTAAAAAGAGAGCACGTTTTGATATCTCGGGTCTATTGCTCAAAGGACCAGTGAAATAAGGAAATTTTTTGTAAGATGGTGGTGAGACCACTCATGCTTCATGGCGGCGCAGAATATAGGTCATTAAAAGAGAAGCATAAAATTAAGTGTTGCAAAGATCAGGATGCTAAGGTGGATGAGTGACTTTATATTTAGAGATAAAATATGAAACGAGTATATACTTGAAAAGGTTCGAGTAACTCCAACGGAAAATAAAATTAGAAAGAGTCGCCTTACATGATTTTGTCACATAAAATGTCGCCTTTCGATGACCTTGTTAAGATAGTAGATTTATTAAATACATAGTAGGCCTAAAAAAACTTAGTTAAAAAGTATTAAAAATGACCTTTTTTATTAAATTAAATGAGAATTTGACCCTTAATAAGACACAATGGAGAAAAATGATTCATGTAACCGACCCACGTAATGGGTTAAAAGTTTGTTGTTGTTTTGCATTATAAATGTTGACTTCATTAGTGTGTACAAATGTACCATTCACACTCTAGTCTACAAAAGCTGAAACCAAAGTGATCAAATTCGCTAGATAGGTAAACCATGAGATTCTTGGGATTTTTTTTCAAACAATTACATCACTGGTGCTGCTTACTCCTTACCAAAGAACCAACATTTCCACAAGATATGTTAGAAAAGCATAAAGCAAAATAGACTAAGGTAGACTATAAGCATTTCATTTCTGAATAGGATAAGCTTTAGTACCAAAAGCAGTACAGATTACAAAGGATGATGATAAACAGAGAGCAAACAAAACCAAAAGTTGTCAAACAAGCCGAAAATGCAAGATTCTTGTAAGTGTAGGCTGCTCATGAAGATTGCCTGATGCTACTTAGGGGTTCTTTGGCTGCAAGTAGGATTTAGTAAATCCAATAGATCCGGATTCACTATATCCTATGTGGGTTAAATTTTTAAAATTATGTTGTATAAAGAGTGTTAAATCCAACAAAATTCAAATAAATTGACTGACTACTTATTTCAAGATTTAAAGATACATATGAATGAGAAATCTTCTTATAGTTTGCTTATATCAACCTTAATAAGACTAATTAAATCATAATTAATATAATTAAATATCACAATTAATAATTAATTAGTATTTTACTAAGAAAACTAATTAATAACTCATTGTAAGAAAAATTAAATAAAAAAGAATATTAATTAGCATAAGATAATTAAATTTTAATTAACAAATATTATTTTTGACAAACACCACACACACACACACATACATACATATATATATATATATATATATATATATACACACATTATATGCACGTACAATTGCTAATGTTAGCCAACAAAAGCTCTCATCTTCCTCTCCCAAATCCCTATCCCCTAAATTTCCAAAACCTTTGGAGACAAAGAAGTAAGAAAGTCTCAATTGGAGCTTGTCTAAGAAGGGATCAACAACGTGAAGAAGAATAGGAGTTTGTAAGAATTAAGAATTTAAGTTAACTTTACCCAATGCTAGGATTTACTAAATTCGGAATTTAAGTCGCAACAAGATTCCAGATTCTGTAAGTTTTTTTTCTAAGTCAAACTCGCACACACATCACATACACAAGCTTCTAACCTAAGAAATTTCAATTTGAGCTAAACAACTCTCCATTTTCCAATCCATCAGAAATTTGTTCCGGCGACAAACACCCAAAGACCAGTAAACCTCCTTCCGAATCCAAAACATTCCAGAAAACCCATCACAAAAAACGAGGGAAGAAAAGAAATTATAACGAAAGATCAAAACTTTGTTGCAGCAAAACAAAACGGAGCAGAAGAGGGAGGGAGATGAAGAAAACGGCCACGATGATTAAATGACAGAGAAAACTCCCGGCGCTTACCTCTCAAGTAAGCCCAATCATAAGGCCTCAGCCATATATTCGGGCGGCTGAAACTCCAAATAGTGGAGGGCCCCTGTTGCCCCTCCGCCGCCATCATCCACAAGGAAAGCCAGAAAAACCAGAAAAGGCGGAATCGATCGGAAGCACCCATGAAAGAGATTAAAGAAAGAGAACCCTCGCTGGAATATCTACGCCCTATCTGGAGTCCCTTTTCCTTTACCATGAGTTGCCTTCGATTTTTTGGAAAGGCGAGGGTGACCAAAGAGTCTTTCCGAATTGGCGTTGCAGAGCGCAGAACGGAAAAGAGAGATAGAAAGAAGAGACCATTTGGTCGGAGCTCTGTCGCGTGGAAAAAAATGGAAATTGGGTAGCGATTGGGCGACTACATGGCCAGCGGGCAGTTGAATCTTTGGACTGCTATGATTAGTATTTCATGTTCATTTGTGATCCCTTCTTATTTTTTTCTTTCCAGACTCGTAATTTATATCTTCATTATCAATTAAAAAAGGGGTTTTTTTTATGATGACAGAGTCAATCAATTATCATAAAAAATAGTGAATTATAAACGTAACTCAGCAAAAAAAAATAATAAAAAAGCTACAATCAGTCAATCATTGCGTATAGTTAGGGGTGTCAATTCGGATCAGCGGGTCGGGTTCGAGTCAAACCCGGAACTGACCCTGCACTGTTTGGGTCAACCCGAATCCAACCCGTTTTTAAAAACGGGTCAGGTTTTTGGACCCGAACCCGACCCAATTCGGGTCCGAGTCAACCAGACCCGACACGAATGACTCGAAATTGACCTAAAATATTCGATTTTCGGGTCAAAAACAGGTCAATTTCGGATTTTCGGGTCAAATATGAGTTCTCGTGTCACTTTCGGGTCACTTTCGGGTTGTTGGGTCAACCCGAACCCGACCCGATTTTTAAAACGGTTTGATTTGTTCAACCCGAACCAGACCCGTTTCGGGTCGGGTTGACCCGAACATGAATTTTTTCAGGTCGGGTTCGGATCGTGTCAAAAATTGACACCCCTACGTATAACCCAACCAAAAACTAAAAGAAAAAAACGGTAATTTTATAAGTAATTATCACAAAAGAGTTTTGTTCAAAGAATTATACAATAGGAATAAGGGGTCGAAGAATTCATTATTTTTCAGAACCCTAAAAATTTGAACAAGCATGAGAAGGTATAATAAAAAAATTATAATAAATAATTTAATTATTTAAAAATCAAAAGTAAGTTGAACGGGCGATTAACCCTTTTGTTTATAATCCCAATGAAAAAATTTTGATAGAAATTTATGAAACTTAAATAAAACCGTTATCAATACATAAAATATTAAAATTAAATTTCTTAGAATTTAAATTATTCATTTAAATTTTAAATCCCATGCATATAGATAACGAGCAAAAAATTTTGAATAAAGTTAATATGTTTTGCTAATGGCACGACTTAGTCCGGAGAATTGAATTAATGAGGTAGGAACGAACAGTCGGAAGGTTAAAATATTTCTTTTAAATTAAAAAACAGTTTATCATCTACATTCCACTTAAAAATTGTTAGGATCTTGGAGGAATATAAGAGAGCTATTTTGCTTATCGGCTTGCCTTTCTATTACAACCTATTACACTTATTTATAGACATCAATGGCTACGCAAAGCTGTACACCAATGGCAATACAAGCAGTGGCGGAGCCATGATTTTTTATCGGCGAGGGCACAAAATTTGACTTTAAAAATACTCTCAAACTTTTCCATTTTAGCTTGAAATTGACATTATGGTTTTAAATATTTTTATTATTATTTTTAATTATAAGAAGAGAAATTCTATGATAATGAAAAAAAAAACTTATTATCATGCTCATCTAAATTAATTTTGACACAAATTTATTTATATTATATATTATCATACTAATCTATTTCAACCACTTTTCTATCATATATTTTCATATCTAATTTAAATAAAAATATAACTAACAAATATTTTACGAGCAATAAATATATAAAAAAACTGTATCTTATTATTATCGAAGTATATAAAAAATATATAAATAATAAGCATATTTTAACCTATTTGATTTAAATTTAAATTTTATAATTCTCCTCTAATGTAATTTGTTGGATGTAATTACATAAATCTCCTATAAACTAGAATTTGAGTTTTAATAATAAAATTGATGAAATTTTTAATTAAAAAACTATTGATGTGAAGATGGAGAGAGAAAAATAGTCTCACCCCTCATGTAGAGAGAGAGAGAGAGAGAGGCTAGTGGAGAAGGTTGTCATCTATAAATATAAAATGGCAGAGAGAGAGAGAGAGAGAGAGAGAGAGAGAGAGAGAGAGAGAGAGAGAGAGAGAGGTAGGACAGATGGAAAAATTTTATGACAGCTAATGAGCTCCCTACAACTAAATATGGACCAATTACAATAAACTTGTAAAAAATATAGTATATCTTATGGCGATTATTTTTGATATAGTGATTATAGGTTACTATTCCCCTCTTTTGGTTGTTCATACTGCATGCTCTATTTATTTGTTGTTTATGCTTTCATAGATAGGAGTTACTTACTGAGTTTGATTTATTAAAATTACCCGTTATCTTTTTCATTAGGTCATGCATGTGCGTTTGGTGGATCACCACTCATGAGCAGGGTAACCAGTAGTAAACTATTTTTGGGTATTTATTATTTTGTAGTAGTTTATTATATTTATGATTTGAGGGTTAGATAGTGTTTCTACTTTTTTGCTACATTTATATTCCTTTTGATTTGTATCAGAATTGTTGATATTTTGATATATTTATTTTTAAACTTCTATCAATGAATTGACTTTTTATTTTAAATCCCATGTTTAATATATATATCTTATATATGCATGCTTCTCTTTGTGAATAGAAAATAGGGTTTTATATCCCTTCATCATGTCTCATGTTGTTGGGGTGTACAGCTAGGGGGTAAACGAGACGAGTTGAGTCAAGTTTATGCTATTGAGCTCGGCTCATTAGTTGGAAATGAAGCTCAAACTTGAGCTCGTCCCATGGTAAACGAGCTTGAGCCGGCTCACGAGCCATGTGGGGGAATTTCAAAATTTAGGCATAATTTTTAAAACTTAGGCGTGATTTTTAAAACTTAAGCGTGATTTTTAAAACTTAGTCAAAATTTAGAAAAAAGATGAAATGTTTAGCATTTAAATAAAACTTAAGTGATTTTTATTATTTTTTAAAAATATTTAAATTTAATAAATAAAATAAAATTATTTAAAAATATTAATATTTATTTGAGCCGACTCGCGAGCTCACGAGCTGAGCCGGCTCAAGCTCGAACTTGAGCTCGATAAGCTCGGCTTGCAAGCCCATAAACAAGTCAAGCTCGAGTCATCTCGCGAGCCAACTTGGCTCACTTACACCCCTATGTATTGCCTTTCAAACCCTAGGTGTGGCAACATCCACCTTGTCATTACTGTTAGATCTCAACATGGTTGCCACTGCTTGACCTTAGGCTAGTCATCACCACTAAGCCTCTACCTACCTATTGCCATCTAACCTTCATCCATCCACCATCATCAAGCCTTCGCTCAGCCACCGCCTTCTAACTTCCACTCAAACATCATTAACTACAGTCTTTTGACCTCAATAGCCCAACTACAATTTCTTTGACCTATGTAGCTCGACTACGGTCCCTTCGACCTCCATCGCCCAACTATGGTCCCTTCAACCACTGTCTCCCTACTACAGTTCCACGACCTTATTTGTTCTACTAAGTTCCCTTGACCTTAGTCATCTAACTATGATCCCTCCGACCTCAGTCACCTAACTATGATGTCATGCTTCATAATATAAATTAGAAAATTTTTGATTATTTTTATTTTTATTTTCCAATCAATTACTAATTTCATCTAGAGAATATAAATAAAAAAAATAAATATATTATTGTGCATCAAATATTTATAAATCGATTCACAACCCAAAATATCATATACAATAGTCATGATGCTCAACTAGAATAATTCATCACTAAAAAAACATCACAATTATAAAAAATAAAGAAAACCAATATATACAGACAAAAAACCTAAGCTTGTTGCCTATATCTACCTCACTCCACATGCTCATTACCTTTACTTGAAAGCATGTAAAAATTAACATAATGAACATATAGTTTAACAATCAACTAATATCTACAACTGAAATCTATGTATAAAATAGAATAACATGCGTATAATCATTCAATTCCAATCAATGGGCGTGCAACAATCAATCTAAATAGTATCATATGTAAATATTATATAATTCATATCTATCATATGCCCTTACATTAGTCTTATATATCTTATCATACACATGTATCTTTTTGGCTATATGAAAGTCATTTTTCTTATACATTCAATCAGTTAATAAGTCTCATCAGTCAATCAATATCAACACTCAATCATTCTTATTTGTATTGGTCTTATTAGTTATGGATCATATATATCATCTATCATGTCAATCATCCATCATATCTATCATCTATCACATCAATCGTCTAGTATATCAATCTTCTATCATATCTATTAGATTCAGAACCAAAGTAGAGCAAAGTAAACTCCAACATAGAGTTATTCAGAGCTAACACAAAAAAGCAGACCAAGGTATTAACAACCATAGGGCTATTCAGAGCCAACACAGAGAGCAAAGCAGAGTATTAACCAACACAAATCTATTCAGAGCCATCAAAGAGAGCAGAGTAGTGTATTAACCAACATAGAGTTATTTAGAGCCAACTCAGAGAGCAGAGCAGAGTATTATCCAACACAAAGTTATTCAAAGCCAACATAAAGAGTAGAGTAGAGTATTATCCAACATAGAGTTATTCAAAGCCAACAAAAACTAAAGTAATTTAAAAAAGAAAGTCATCAAGCTTATTCATAATATCAATGTTAAACACTCACATAAATATCGATCTCATCTGTCCCTTTTAGGATATTAGTTCATTTCCTTCTGCTTATTCTTACACACATTTCATATCATGTTAATCATAATAACACATATCATATTATTAATCATCTGTCCTCTCAATCATATCAGTATCAATTCTATAGCATATCAGTTCATACATTTTACATGTTCTTATGCATATGACATATCACATCAATTATATACACATCCTACATATATCATATGTAATTATTATAACATGTAGATCTATACATTATGCTCATTATTATATAGATATTATACCAAAATGCATGCTATTCCAGATGAATAATAACCATATTCATATCATATATCTCAAATCCAAATTTAGTATATTGCTCCTGATCAACGTGCACTTGGTTATTTCTACTAATTTTAGAGAAAGTAACATACATAGAAAACTAATTGATGGAAGATATATATAAACCAATCAAAATATTCAGAATAATGATATCTACCATATACAACAAGCTACATGATTAATGCTCATCAAAATAGAAGATCTTACATTTTTACCCTATTCATGAGAGAGACACATACTAAACTCGGAATCATTGAAAGCAAAAATAGTGTAGATGTCACTTACAACGATCAAAATTTTTTCGTAACAACAGCGACGGACGAAAAAGCCTAGAAGGACCTTCTCTCTCTCTCTCTCTCTCTCTCTCTCTCTCTTCTCTTCACCTTCTCCTTTCTTTTCTTCCCCTATAAACCAAACGAAATGAGCGAGTTGAGTTTAGGTGGTGAGGGATATTTAATTAACTATATTACAAATATCATTTAATTAAAAACTAGCACCATGGCACCCAACTTCCCAGTGCTACTGTGCCGTATACTAAACCCATAGTCACTATATAATAGAGACATTAATGCCTCAATGTCGTTTCTTAGTGCCATAGTGCACCCACGCTGCTATGCTTTCCAACACAGTGCCACAACACTGGATGCTTGATCCAGATTATCATATTTTTAAATAAATTCATTTTAAGAATTGTTGGTTATTATATAAAGTCATTCCGACCTTTGTCACTTGAATATGGCCCCTCCTACCTTGGTATAACTATTACGGTTTCTCTGACCACCATTGTTCTACTACGGTTCCTTCGACCTATATCACCAAACTATAGTCCCTCCAACATCACTTCCCCGACTATGACCTCTCAATCATCGTCGCCTGATTGCGATCCTTTTGACATTGGTCGCCCGCCAAATACGGTCCCTGACCTCCAACATTTACCAACTATGATTCTTCCGCCCTTAATCACCCGACTATGATCCCTCCAACCCCAGTCGCCTCAATACGATCCATATGACTACTATTTATAATAACCTAAAAAGTTTAAAATGAATTTATTTAAAAATATGAATATCTAATCAAGTAAGTAGCGTTGCAGTGCTAGGTTGATAAGCGCAGAAGTGTTGGGAAAGTATCGTTATGACGTAGAGCTTTCTATTCTATAGTAATTATGAGGGCCGACATGCATCACAATTGTGTTGGATCTTGCGTGCCACGGTGGTGGAAAATGAAAATAAATTTTTAAATATTTTTAATATAAATATTCATGTCATCCACCATCCCCCTCCCTCATTTTGGTGGTTTGTGATGGAAGAGAAGAAAGCAAGAGGAGAGGAGAGGATAAGGGAGAGAGAAAAAGAGACAGAGAAGAGAGAGAAAGTCTTATGGTCTTTTTTGTCCGTCGCTTATGTTAAGAAAATTATTCTAAACATTATAAGTGACATCTACTCTTACTTTTGTTTTTAATATTTTTGAGTTTATTATTTTTCATCTTCGTTAATCTGGTAAAAATATAATATTTTCCATTCCAGTGGTCTTTCGTAATGTAAATTTCAGTATGTGATATATATCGATCTCCTGAATGTTTTGACCGACTTACAAGAAAAATTCACCATCCAGTTTTGAATATATATTATTTTATATGAAATGAGAATACATTTCTAGGTACGAAATGTTCATAAGTAGTGTACGGCGTACACTATTTTAAATGATAATATGACACGCATATGATTATAGTTTATTTAGCTAATATGTATTTTTATATAATACATGCATATTGACAATCACAATGTATAAAACTACATGTTATAAATATTGTATATGATATGTATATATAATGAAATGATATATATAAGAATAGATAAAACTTATTAAAATATAATTTAAATATGATGATATTATTTAAATAAATATAAAAAATTTATGCGATAAAAATATATAAATACATAAGGGCTGTACATAAACTAATCCTAAAAAAATTATCATTTGCAATTAAACCCTATAAAATGGCAGTTCCTCTCCGGCTCCTAACCCCTAGTCCAGTCCCTCACTGATGGCTCACCGGCGAGTCCGAGCTCAGCCTCTGTCTCTACTCCGCCGCCGCCCATCAGTCCTTCTCCTCGCTCTATTTTCTTCTCTTCTTTTTCTCGCCTTCCTCCACATCTGTGCATCAGTACTGCGTCGCGCCAACGACCTTGGCCGGAGATGCCTGGCTAACGCATCGGTCTTCTCTGGCATCTCCACATCGCCGACGACCCGAACTCTGAAGATTGCGATGGTGAGCTTAACGCAGGAGGAAATCAGTGACGGCGTGGGGCGACAAACGAGCCGGCGATCATTCCGCGGCGTTATGGCGGCGGTGGGCGGAAACAAGCGGGCTTACGCGGCGCGGATGGGATATGACTTCGTCGATGCACACGATCTTGTCGATCCTGGCCGTCCCCCAAGCTGGAGCAAGATCGTTGCCGTCCGTTCACAGCTCCCAAGTCATGATTGGGTTTTCTGGAACGATGCCGTAAGTTCTACGGCTTTTTTGCTTTTCCTCCCTTCTCGCCATCCTGTTTCTTTTTGTGAAATGAAAATTTTTCTGATTATTTCTGATATTTTTTCCTCTCTGTAGGACACAGTGGTAACCAACCCGGATATTTCCCTGGTAAATTTAGGTCCTTCCTTTTATTTGAAAATTATTTTTATAATCTTTTTTGATGATTTTCGATTCTTCGGATTAGGAGAATATTCTGGGTGCCGTAATTGGACAGGCGGATTTCGAGACTTCTCCCGATTTTGTGGTGACGGAGGATGTTAACGGGATAAACGCAGGTAATCTCTTGCGCTGATTTCTCTTTTATATAACTTCTTGATGAAGGGAGAAAAAGATTTCCATGGCTTCGATTTTATTTGAGAAATCGTTTAACAAATTCGAGCTAAAATTCTTCTTCTTGGGGTTGTAGATTGAGTTCGGTATCAGTTGAATTAAATTTATCGGTTATTTTCAGGTAGTCGCTCGAGATATATATTCTATATACTACTATTCTTAAAAAGACGAATGACATTCCTAAATCTTATTTATAGTAACTGTTATTTTTAAAGGGTTTATAAAATTTTAATAATATAGGTTTAATACTTGATAAATGAACAACATGTGTGCACGAAATTCATCGTGCGATGAAGGACCTAGCTGCGTTCCAATGTAAAAAATTTTCACCATAATGCTTCACTTAAAATACTAATTTCGATATTAATAGGGATCAATGCATCAACATTTGTATTTCTTGATGGTAATTTATATCTATGAGGCTGATTATTAAAATGGCTGTCATGGTTGTAATTTGACTCAATGAAATCACTAGACCCATTGTAGCTACCATATGTGTAATCATGAGAGTCATATAAATGATAATTTTATGATTTTTCATTACAAACCTAATGTAGTAAATAATTTTGTGAAGCATATAATTCATCCATATCTAAAATATATTTATACTAATATTTTGTACTTGGATGTTTCTAGAGTTTATGAAATATGCTAATAAACTTTTAGTGTTGATTCCAAAGTAAATAAGGAGAATTTCTTAACTCCAGAAATGTTTATTTTTTGTGTGTGTGGTGTCTTCTATGCATAATTAATGCATCTTGCATAGATCAATGTTCTTAGTTTTACATGTATCATGATGGTGTGGTATGATTAATGGTATGTGATGTGTATGGTTGGCTAAGATTTAGATACAACTACCTTAAAGAAATTTGATTTTTATTCCACATTGATGTTGGATGAGAATTGCTTTGATGCCAATTTGATGATGGATCCTTGATGAAGAATTTCTTCTTGATCTTTTTCGTTCTTTCCTCTCTTAAAATTGGCTTAGTTTCTCCCCTTGGTGCTAGAGAAGTAAGAAGATAAGGAAGGATCATCAAATATTGGATAAACTACGATACTTTTGGTAATTTGGATTTCATGAGAGTAGGAGACGCATGATAATACCTCAAGTTGCATTTGATCAAAGAGCTGTGAGGTGTGAGAAGATAAAAGAGGATGGGAATTCCCATTGTCATGAGAAGAGATAATTTAGAAAGAGAGGGGGATCCTTTTACATACTGTTTAGGAGAGAGGATAGAATAGCAGGGAAAGATCGTCACATTTCATTCATAATTTCATAATGATCCAAATAATATTCATTAAACACCTATTTATAAAGGTAAAATTATAAGATTAATTCTAATTAAATTTGAAACTTAAATCTAGACAATGCTTATAATCCTAATATCTATATGGAAATAAAGATATTCCTAACATAAATAAAATAAAATTGAAATAAAATACTTAACAATCCAAAATACTAGAATATTAGAAAAATAATCTAGAATTACTTTTGATGCATGCCTTGTAATAAGTCAAAAACTAATAAATTGAGGAACAATTATTTTAAATGATTGACAAGAATAATATCTATTAAAGATAAGTTAGTGGCACACTAAAGGGTTGAAAATGCACCATAAAACAAGTAGATAAAGTTAGCATCAAAGTTTTTGGAAGGCAAAATGGTAGATCAAACATAAAATAAATAGAAGTTTTGCAATTATATTTAATACTTCATGCAATATTCAACATTAATATATGAAGAATGATAGTTTGTAAAGCCAACGCCAAATCATCGGGTTAAGACTTGATACACATAAAAAAACAGACTTGATACCATCGCTGAACCATTGTTCATTTGCCGATCACCATCCGATCTTCGACCATCGTCACCCTCTGACCTCTGCCTCCCGCCGACTACGGTCCCTTCGACCACCGTCGCCATCAATTACATTCCCTCCGACCACCATCACCCGTTGACTATGGTACACTCTGTCCTCCGTCGATCTTTGACTACGGTCCCTCCGACCACCATTGTCCGTTGACTACGGTCTCTCCGAAGACCAACGCCCAATGACTATGATCCCTCTGACCACCTTCGTCCACCGACTATGGACCCTCCGACTACGATCGCCCGCTAATTATGGTCTGCTCCTACCTCTATCGCCTGCCGACTACGATCCCTTCGACGACCATTGCCCAATGACTATGGTCCCTTCGACCATCGCTGCCCGTCGACTACAATCGACTGCGACTTTTGTCACTCGCTGACTACAATCTCTTTGACCTCCGTTGCGCGCCGACTATGGTCCCTCCGACCTCTGTCGCCCGCCGACTATAGTCCCACTGACCATCGTCTCCTATCGACTATGGTCCATGTTAGGATTCTTGTGGAGGAAGTAGTTCTTCTTGAAAGTCGAGAAAGAGAGAGAGAGAGAGCTCAGATATAGAGGAAAACAAAACTTAAGCTCTTATCCAATTTTTTCCATCTAATACATCGCATATAACATCTATTTATAGATTTTATATTGACGTGTGTCTCCTAGAATAACACTAGTCTAAGACTAGATCAATCCTAATAATCTTCACATTGGTCCAGATTTTACAATCAAAGAAATGCCTTCATGGCTCCTCCGGCTTCGACCCGCTCAAGCACCTGGCTCAGTCTTTCACTTTAATCCACAAACTAGAAAATATCATCTCCTACTGTGCACGATTGCGCGTCCTGTACGCGAGCTCTATGCTAGCCTCGGCTTCGCACACATGATTTGATCCCACCCCCTGTGCCCTAGACTCGTTTGCCTACGCCTCGCATGCGCGTCTATAGTGCACCACACGGTGTCTTCCCGTGCCTTGCGAGTACGTCCGCCTGCGGGTATCCTATGACTCGCACACTAGTTCGATCACGCTCTAGTGTGACCTTACTTGCGATGCCTGCCTTCGCATGTCGCCCGACTCCACCCATGATTCTGTTGTCCCAGGGTCCGCCTTCCTCGCACGAACCCCACACGTGTCCGCCCACGTGATCTGCCTGCACATTCGCTACTTGTTCGACCTCTTGCTTGCAATTAAGCCTGATCCAACCGGAAAATCCTGCACCCAAGCAACGCCTCCTGTCCGTCTTCAATCCGAAGCCACACCACAAGAATCGACCTAGCTGGGTCTCTCAAGCCTGAATGACACCAACCGTCTGCTGGGGCGGAACCAACCTTTCATTTTAAGGGGAGGGGGCAAAGTTTTCATATAAATGAACTAATATTGAAAAAAAATAAATTGAGTACATAATTCAAAATAAAATATTGTATTTCATTATGATAGATAAATTGAAATTATTACAAACTTATTAATTTGTTTTGCATCTTTTGATAATGTTGCATTACAACCTCATTAGAAATAAAATCGAGCACATCTTTCTCAATGTAAGACACCACATGATCATTGAGCCAATCATCACTCATCCTATTATGTAATTGATGTTTGATAATCCTCATTGCAGAAAATGCTCTCTCCACTGTAGCAGTATCAATTGGTAAAATTAATGCTAAAGTAATAAGTCTGTAAGCTAGAGGATACATACTATCTTTCTTGACCTTAATAATTTATTTTGTAAGATAAACAATACTGCTTAGAGAGGTGAACTCATTATCAGTACACATTAATAATATTAGTTGATAATTAACTTTTAAGAGCCATAAGGTTAATTGTAAAAAAATTATTTGGATATAATTCTGCTATACGTATCAATTTGCTGTAATCATAAGTAAGAAATGAATCACTTGGGTTTAAGCATGCCACACAAAGAGATAACTCAATATTAGATTCAGAAAAATAATTATTTAGCTCTTAAAATTGCATGTCAATTACAATATGTAATAGTTTAACATGATAATGATGTAGGTTTGATATTTCTTCATCACTTCGTGTTGATCGTCGACGAGTTTTATATGTATCATTCATATTTGAAACTTCAATTTAAAAAACACTGCAAAAATGTAGCATTTCATCTAGTAAAAACTCCATCTATTCTCCATTAGTATATGTAATCGTTGTTTGGATTTTTGCACTAATTTTATTGCATTTTCTAGGGGTGTCAATTCGGGTCGACAGGTCGGGTTCGGGTTGAACCCGACTTGACCCGGGTGTAAACGGGTCAACCTGAACCGACACGTTTAAAATCGGCCGGTCTGGTCCGGTTTTCAAAATCATGTATTGGAGAGAGCTCTGAGGTTTCAAGGATCTAGAACTCCACCTAGCACAACGGGATGAACTTCTGTCAGCCGATCGGATCACCGCAGGACCTTCACCCGGCCGCCAACCTTCGATCATCACCAGACTTCCACCCGGCCGCCGACCGTCGACTGCTGCTGGACTTTTGCCTGACCATCGTCAGACCACTGCCTGGCTGTCGATCGCCGATCGTTGCCGGACCACGGCCCCGTCGCCAATCTTTGTCAGATTTCCACCTGATAGCTTATCGTCGTTGAACCATCGCTCGTCGCCGATCACCGTCCGACCTCCAACCATCATCGCCTGCTGACTATGATCCCTCCAACCTTCGTCGCCTGTTGATTCCGGTCCCTTCGACCACTTCGCCCACCGATTATAGTCCCTTTGACTACCGTTGCTCGTCGACTATGGTACACCCCGATCTCCATCGATCTTCGACTACGATCCCTCCGACCACCATTGTACATTGACTACGGTCTCTCCGACGACCAACGTCCGATGACTGCAGTCTCTCTGACCACCTTCGCCCGTAGACTATGGACCCTCCGGCTACAATCGCTCGCTAAGTACGGTCCGCTCCTACCTTTGTCACATGCCGACTACGGTCCCTCTGACCACCGTTGCCCTCCGACTACGGTCCCTTCAATGAACATTTCCCGACGACTATAGTCCCTACGACTACAATCCCTTTAACCATTGTCGCCCGCCAACTACGGTCTACTCTGACTTTTGTCGCCTGCTGATTACAATCTCTTCGACCTCCATTGCCCGCCTACTACTGTCCATCCGTCCTGTATCGCTTGTTGACACTAGTCCCTCTAACCATCATTACCCTTCAACCATCGTTGCTCACCTAATACAGTCACTCTAACCACTATCGTCTGTCGACTGCAATCCACTCAGACCTCCATCTCCCATCGACTACAGTCCCTCCAACCTCTGTCACCCGCCGACTATGGTCCCTTCGACCTTCGTTGTCAGCCGACTACGATCCCTCCACCAATCTTTGATATCAAATTGTTAAGATTCTTGAGGAGGAAGAAGTTCTTCTTGACAATAGAAAGAGAGGGAGAGAGCTCAGATATGGAGGAAAACAAAACTCAAGCTCTTATTCAATTTTCCCCTTTAGTAGATTCTATTATGCAAATTTTTATTCATGTACATTTGTTTCAATTTCAACCATATTCTAGCAGCTGTTGTTTCCTTATCAACCTCACGAAGTACCTTACCACTTAAGTGCAACACAAGTGTACTATACGCTAACTCCATGATGTTTGCCCTCTCATATGGATCTAAAAAACTCGACAAATTTCTCTCTTCCTCTAATGCCTTAACGACTTTCATTCTTTTTCTCCAAATAGAGACTCCAAATAGAGAAATCAGTTTTGCAATCGAACTTTTTAATCTTAATGTTTGAAACCTCCATTCTGCTTAAAATCTAACCTGCCTCTGATACCAATTTGTTATTACTAATGACTTTTAAAATGCGTAATTGATTAAGGATCTTTTCCAAATTGAGTTACTAAAATTAAGAATCCAAATTTGCCTATATTTGGAACAAAAACTCACAAGCTAGTAAATTCTAATTAAAGAATTATAAAATAAGAAGTTACTAATTAATTTTTCAATTAATTAGAAACATTTCTCTCACTAAACTTTGCACAATATATTGACCAGTTCTTGCTTTTAGCCAAAAACTTTTGACTCAATATAGATAAACAATATCACAAGTATTTGAATAAGAATCGCAATATTCTCTTGCAAAATAAACTAAGAATGTATTCTTCTTATCGAAAACAACAAGCTAACATGAATCAACATATCCTGAACAAGCATCTAAACTATGTTGTAAAAAGTTCTAAACAAGATATATGTAAGGGATATAAATTCAGCCACCAAACAATCAATCTACTACAAGATATACAAGAATAACAAAAAGCAGTCAACAACACAAACATGAATGCAAGGGATTACGTGGTTAGGTACGAGATGCCTACATCTACGGGAAGAAAGAGGGCTTGCTTCTTTTATTAACTTGCACAATGATTACAAATCCCTAAACAGGCTGTAGATGTAGGTTTATCTTTAAAACTGAGACAAATTTCTTAAATAAGCATAGAGAGATATAACCTGATCAATCTTCCCATATCTTCTACCAATCAAACCTCTGCTCTTTTGGTTCTTACTAAATCCCACCGACAACCACAAGGTAAGAACGAGCTCCAACAAAATCCCCCTCATCCTTCTGCCTCCTCTAGCACCTTACCTGGAATTGCAAGAAGAAGAAGCCCGATCTTGCCTCCTTCGCCTAGCACGCTTTTCCGCTAGGTCTCAACCCCGCTCTTGCTCTCAATCCGCCTCTCTCTTTTCGCTCTCTAGTTTGCACAACTGATCTCATAGCCGCAAGAGACCCCACCTGTTTTAATAAGAAGAAAAACAACACAAGAAAAGCAATATACAAGGCTATATGCTAGGCTACACAAGAAACAAGTTTTAAATAAAAAATAAAGCAGTGCAAATTAATAAACTAAATTAAATACAACTAATATTTGATTTACAAGTTATTAATTAATAGTCACTCTAGCCACCATTGTTCGATTATGGTCCTACCAATCGACCGAACATGCCAACACTCTCTTGAGAATAACTCTCATGTATCTACAATCTTCCAACTCCAACCATGTAATGTGCCCATTACATGTATATTTGCTACATTGGGCCAAGGCCTTCCTCTGAGGAAAGACCTAATTTGTAATCAATCACAAATTCTAGCAGATTCTTTTCAACTGGATAAGGCCTCATGATTTTTGCCCTTTTTAGGATTTTTAATGTAAAAATATTGGTCTCTTATGGATACTTCACCCTTCTCTCTTTATCTATATGTGAGCTAGATCTTCGTTTAAAGCTAGGACGCTAAACTCCATATCTCTCTACTGTCTCGAATGTTTCAGGACACAACAAGAATAATGGTGATGTTATGAATTTGTTATGAACATTAATAATAACGTGACATTACACTTGTTGTATCATAAAACTTGTTTCTATATTGTTACGACTGAACACCACATTGATACAAGATCTTTCCAAATGATAGCAACTAAGACTTCCTAAGTAAGAGTTTCAAGTTGCATATAACAATATGTTATTTCAAGATTATAAATATGAACCAACAACCACTTAAAAGAAAGACCTAGAGATTAAAGAAAGACCACTTAAAACATTTCCTGTGCTGTTCTTAAAGCCTCATTTCTCTGTTTTTTGTGTACCGAGTTCTATTGGGTAACAACGGCATCATCAAACAAGTGCAGTATTTGCTAAGAAGCTTGTGAAATTGCTAAATATACAAATCTTAAAGAATCTGCCACATCTTACGATCAGAGGTTATTGATTTTGAATCCATTTCTATGCCTTCAGGAGTCTTCTTTGTACGGCGATCTAAATGGAGTGAAAACTTTCTGGAAACATGGTGGAACCTAACATCTTTTGTGCAGTTTGGATCGACCAAGAGCGGCGACAACGATGCCTTGAAGTATCTGATTAGGAATCTATCATCTCATGAACTGAGAAGCCATGTACGAATATCGCCGATGCAGTGCCTTTTCAACTCATATCCTTGGTACCCCTCATGGAAATCTGTTCATCAACTCATCTTCTCATCTGGGGCTGTATGGAGAGGTTCATTCCATTCCCTCATAGACTAATGATCTGTTTGGAATAATTTTTCGCTACTTTGCTTTTTTACGTCAATACCACACTATGTTGCACTGATACGGATACGACACGGATACGGGACATGTCAATTCTTAAAAATACAGGATATGGGTACGACGCGGACACGACATTATAATTTATAAATCATACATTTAAGAAAACAGTCAAAGCATAATATTTGAAATGATAAAAAAAGAATGAAAGCAACATCATTTGTAGCATTGTAGCTTATAATATCAAAATAAAAGTAAGCATTGAGTCAAGGGAAGAGTTAAAACTCATCGTCTAATAAGAATTTTGTGGTATGATTCCACTAATTATGTTGTTGCATGATTTGGTGGCATGTTTACTGAATAAAATATGAGGGCTAAACTTTTTTTTTTTTTTTTTTGTTTAAGAAGACATACAAATCACAATAACATGATTTTTTAATACATGAAACAAAAATCAAAGCATTGCAAATGCAAAGTGATTTGATGCCCTAATATCCTGTTTTCTAGTAAACTAACATTAATGTAAATGGCTCGCGGGTTCAAAAATGAGAGAGCATTGCTCGCAACCGCGGAAGTAAATATGTCTCCTCTTTTTTTTGTATTTATTCATCATTCATTTTGAAATTAAATAGTATTTTAATATGATACGGTTTTAACGTATCTGACATGTATCGGTGCCGTATCGGACGCGTATTCGATACAACACGCCTTCATAAATAGGTGTATCGGTGCAACATAGCTACCACATATATATTTGGTTGTTATTTTTTTATTGTTTTTTAGTAATTTTTATGTTGAGAAGCAATATTTTATTATAAAATCTCCTAGAATTTGGTAGTAGTTAGAAAGATAAAAAAATTGTAACAGTTATAATTTGTATGATCATTTCACTTGTCAATGGATTACAGGAGTATATTCCAGGGGAGATTTCATGGTGCATTTAGCAGGTTTAGATGACAAGAAGGAATGGGCTGATAGGATTATCCAAGAGCTTGAAGCTCAGAGGAGAGATTATGTGTATTTAGCTAGGCAGAGACCCCTATATACTCCTTAGACGTTTACATATTTATTAGTATTGTGTATTGTATATGTATATAGTTTTTATAGGCAATTTTTTATTTCTATATATTCTAATTTTCATAAATAGTTTAATTCATTACCCTCATTTGAGGTTATAAACTAATGTAAAATTCTCAGAATAAGAATTTTATCTTTAATGAGCAATTTAACCATCTGATGCCTTAGAAAAATGTTAAGCTCTGAGAGAGAGATCTTCCATTGGATTTCAGCATTTTTAGCTGTTGGCTGCCTACTTTGTCCTTTGTTCACGTTTTTCACGCACACGCACACGCACGCACGCACGCCCGCGCCCCCGTCCCCGCCCACGCGCATACGCATAATTATGTGAGAATACTATCATAATGATAAATATAATATTTTTTATTTAAATAATATCATTTCATATAACTATAACTTGATCAATATAATAAAATTCATGTGGTCCTAAATGTATGAGGATTATTTCTTATGAATACAAGATTTCTTTTATGATATTTTGATTTCTCTTTTGCTCAATCTTTTATTCTTAATAATTAGTGATATTAGAGTCAATGGTTTAATTACAATCAAGTGCTAAATGTGGTTTATGGTCTATGAATTTTGTAGTTTCTATCATGACTATGCAATGTTCAAGTACTTTCTACTCTCCCAAATTATTCTGTGTGGAAGCCGAACGTCATTCGGAGACCAACCCAAATGAGCCACGTCGGTACCGCTGCTTGATACTGCTCGCGGCTCGGTACCGCTTACGTGGCTCATTCTGGTTGGTTTGAGGATATAGAGCTATGTTCAGAGTTTGCATAGAATAATTTCTCCTCCCTTAGACTCCACATGATTCTATAAGCTCTTAGAGTATGATCAATAGATAAAATAATTAGGGTTATAGTGTATTTGTAAGATGGAGGTCTTTTATTTTTCTTCATTTGATTTTAACTAAGAAGCATTTATTCTCTTCTACATATTGCAAGAGATTCCTAAGAATAATTCTAAGCATTCAACTCATAACCCTACAAAAACCTTCTTATACAGCAACATGTTAATTAATAAAGTTGTTATCATGCTAATCAAGGCTAAATTTCTTATTAACAACTTGCTTTTTAGATTAACACTCATTAAGAGCATGTTAATGAAGACAACAATATGTTAATAAAGGCTATTGCATTAGCTGCCAATATATTATTATGAGTTTCATTCTTTTTAATCTATTAATTGATAGGATAATTCAGTATAACTGACAAATCAACAAGAACAACACAATCACTGCATAATGACTAAAAGAAATCATATAAATACCTAATATATTGAAAATAATATTTAATCAGATTAAGGCTTCATTTGGGATATTTTTTTTATTTTTTTTAAAGTAAATTTTTAGTATAAAAATTTCAAGTTCAAAAAATTTTTGTAGTAAAAAGTTTCTTTAAAAATCAGTAGTAAAGTTGTCCCAAACGAAGCCTAAGACTTTATTTGGAAATGTTTTCTTACTGCTTCCTAAAATATTTTTTTATTGTAAAAATTTTTGTACTAGAAAACTACTTTAGGCTTCATTTAAAATGACTTTCTTACTATTTTGTAAATCTTTTTTAGTACAAAAGTCTATTAAAATAAGGAAAAAAATAGCGGTTGAAAACTATCTGAAACGAACTCTTAAAATTAGTAAAAAATGGTCCCAAACGAAACCTAAAACTATTTGTAATAATTAAAATATGAAGTCATAGTTCCTTAAAAAAAATCATTAGAAGATTGAAAGTGTGACTAAATATATTCTATTAATCAAAATTTAGTAACAAATTAATGAAAATAGTCATATTTAATCAGACTTTGTGTATAATATTAAATAATACACTCCACAGCAAAATGGCATTCAATCAATCTTTTTAAGATTAAGCAAACCATCATACATCACTCAATGTTTGATGCTCATCTTTTTATTTCTCTACATCAATCCCCTTATATTCGGAGAGATATTGATACCAACGTTCCGGGTCGGGTTGTCGGGCCGTGCGGTAAATAGTAAGAACACGTGGCACTAATTTAATGTCGTCTGAACGTAGAGCTACGTTAGGTGACCGGATCAAATAAAAGTTCCTTACTCTGCCACCTTCCTTGACCTTTGCTTTTACCTAATTATCTATTTTTGGATTGGAAAAAATGGTTCTGTTAAGATATTTTGATTTTGTATCAAGTTTAATTTTTTTATATGTAATTATATTATTAAGAATATTTAAATTAAAAAAATAAACATAATTAACATATTAGATAATATAATTAAATTATTGGATAATCTTCAAAAAAATAAAATCTTTTTTTTTTAATTAAATTATGCAGCCTACAAAGTAGAAGGCATACGAAGAGACATTTACAAATATAAATATATGACAAAAATAAATAGAGAATTAACACATCTATATAAAATCTTAGGAGAATTAATTATAATTACATGATTTTATAAACATATGTAATAAAATTAACTTCATTAGATTTACACATATAACACTCTAAATTATAAAATTTATATATTTAACATCTAAATTTTACTATTCACTTACATATCACTTCAAAACTCTTACTAGAATAAAAAAAACACCCTCATCTTCTCGGAAAATTATTACGTCTCGTGTCCGGATTTGTCCGGACACCAATTCAAATGCGCCACATCACCAAAATGCATCGGGGCCCAATGTATTTGGGTGATGTAGCGTGTCTGGATTGGATGTCTGGACGTTCTATGACCGGACTTAATAATTTGCCCATCTTCTCTACTACAATCCTATCACCGATCGACGTTAAGGAAGAGGAAGTCAGCGGCGAAAAGATGACGATGGCGGCTTATTCCTAGATCTAGGGAAGATCGATCATCGACGACAAAGTGGCAACAGTGGCGGCCGGAACCGGAATTTATCAGATCGAAGTACTGAGCGAATCCCCACGTCTCATGAACTCTTGTTTTTCTTCATGCATGGCAATCCAGTCGAAGCCTCTGCCAACTAGTTCCTCTCACGGTGAGATCCTCCATTGCTGTCACAATTTCCACGCACCTGAGGAAAAGGATTGTTGAGAAAG
>NW_021319800.1:196132-251620 GCF_001605985.2 Dendrobium catenatum | reverse complement strand
TATATATATATATATATATATATATATATATATAAGTCTAATAGAATCTATATATGCTAAAGAAACAATTGAAATTTTGACTTTTGAATTTTGTTGTGGCTTAGTAATTGTATGATTTTCTTATAAATAGTTTATAACTAAGCACTAATTCTAAATCAGATGCTAAGTCATGCAACTCAAAATATAACATATATATACACAATATATGATATAAAAATTAATGAACAACTTAGTGCATCATATTCATGCATTTAATGTATAATTTTCTTGCTAACTAGCTAAATAAACATCATGAGATTTTTTTTTAAAAATAAATTCTCATTTTTATAGATATACATCAACCATAATGATTTAGCGGCTATAATGCGAAGGTCCACCTTAAGCCGATTTGATGCTTAGTTTGAGACAGCTTTAGATCACTATTGTTTCCCCCTATTTTAAAGAGATTTTGGTTCAAAAAAATAGCTTTACAAAGCAGTAAGAAAACCGTCTCAAATGAAGCTTTAAAAATCACATCATCTTTATATAACCCATCTGAATGTCAAATACATATATATTTAAAAGAAAGCCCGTTATATTGACAGAACCAGCTTGATTACTTTATAGACGAAATGTCACATCTAGCTTGATTACTAATTAACATTCTTTTGTATGTATATTACACAAAACTTTTCAAATGTAGCCCAAAGCCACTAGCTCAAATAATTTAGATGACATGACATAACTCAACATTTTATATAAAATAACATATACAACAACATATGATCAATCCAACTTATACAAATGGTGGCCCTATCAAGTAAAATGTTCTCTAAATGCATATGATTGTAAGTATAACATTCATAGTGTGTAAGAAGAAGCCTAAAGCAAAAGCCTTATGGATGATACAAACATACAACTCATAGCACAACATATACATGTTCCAAATTAAGTGAATATGAGAGTCATAATAGAAGTATCACAAAGATCATGCCAAACAACATCACTGATGATTCTACTGGTTGAGTCACCGAGTTGAGGGTCATCTAAGGAGAAATTATTACGTGCGATCACCGGATCGTTTGGAAGCGGATCAGGGTGCGCCATACCACCAAGTACGCGGTGTTATATAGCTGTTGTATACTACAAAATGGTGATGTGACGCATATGAGTTCACCTTTGAAGGATGTCCGATGACCGCATATAATAATTTTTCCCATCTAATGGATGGATATCAATATATCTATGAACAATCTCGATATGTCATATCCATGAATGTAGATCCGTTCACCGTATATATTGGATCAAGGACATTGAGGGCCGCCATGACATCATATCAAATCATCGGGTATAATGTGAGACATCATGAGGTTAAAACGAACTTATATGTATTTAATTCGAGATGATGGTACCCATGAGATCTAAGGCTTCGTTTGGGACGATTTTTTAATTGCTTTGTAAAAAAGAATCGTAGTACAAAAATTTTGCACTAAAACTCTGTTTTTAAAAAAGAAATAAAAAAGTCGTATAAAAAAAAGCCTAAATCTAAGTGGATTTTCTATTCTAATGAGAGAAAATATAGAACACAAATATGTAGACTGAAATTAAAGTAAATTAATGTACATATTATGCTAATTAAGTTTTAAATAATTAATTAGGCATAAAGGAGCTCTGTAGAGATGCAATTGAGGCATTCAACAGTAGATAACTGAGCCGGAAACAGAAAGGAATAACTTCGGCGTTTTTTTTTTTTTTTAAACTGGAGGCTATTTACGGAATAACTTCAAGAACTCCGAAGAAAGAAGAATCAAAATAAAAGAAAATTAATGAAAAAAAAGAAGGAATTTATAAGGAGATCGGAGCACGAACCAGAGAGAGAAAAAGGAGAAAGCTGAGTTCTCCAATCTTTTTTTCTGCACGAAAACAAAGTCTTGTTGCTCAAAATTCGATCTTCTGAGGTTTTTTTATTCACTCAATCTCTCCGATCGCGTCGTTCTGCGCGTTTCTATATTCGCATGAGGATTCGAAACTCAGAGAAGCTGCTCGGGTTCGCATCCGAGTATCGCAGAGCTCCGTCACCGCCATCGCCATGGGATTCCGCCGCCGCTATCGTAGCCGCGGCAGGGCTTTTATGCGAGATCAATCGTTCGTCTTGTGCCGAAGTTTCGATTAATCTACAATCATCGAATTATCAAAAGGTTAGATCGATCGTCTCGCTGTTCTCTTTCGCCATCTTCTTCTCTCTCGCCTTTCTCTTTTCTTAGGGTTTTCTCTATTCCCTTTTGACCTGTATCTGATCCCTGCCCTGATCAAATGGTTTTTTTGCTGAAAATAAAATAGAAGCGAGATGATCGCGTTATGGTGGATATTGAGCCGTAAATTTTGTTAACAACATAAAATCTTGATTGTTCGGCCAGATTAGATAGTTATATCGGTCGGGCTTATCGCCTAATTTGGGGAAAATCACTTATCAGCCAAGCTTCCTTCAATATGGTAATATTTACTTCTAACTGTTTGGGATTTTGACAGGAAGGGTTAGAAATCTCGAATGAGGAGAAGGAGAAGATGGACATCGCCGGAAAAAGCTCCGATGATAAAGAAGAGGAAGTGAAACCAGAGGAAAAAATAGGAGATAACGAAGAAATCAAGAATGAGAAGGAGCCGGCGAGGAAGAGGAGAGAGAAAGAGGTCGAAGCAACGGGCATGACGAAATGCAAGAAAATGAACGACGAAGGATGTCACTGCAACCTCAGCCAGCTCAGCTCCTATCTCCCTCGCTCGGAAGAGCAAATCTCCGGCATTGATAGAGGAAGCGGAATCGCCTCCAACTCTTACGACGACTACTGCGTTTTGGGAATCGACAGCCGTGAAACTACCAGTAGAGGCAACAAGAGTTCGGCGTTGGCTGATCGTCTTAATGGTGCGGATGAAGAAGCAATCGGTAGTGCGAATCTCTGCAACTTCAACTATAAGAAGAAGATGAAGCCGCTGAAGAAGAGAGGGAGGAAGCCAATGAAGGCTCGTTCTCTGAAATCTCTTCTTTCTTTTAGAGTTTGTTGATCTGATTCATGACCTGGTAGACGATGAAGCTCCATGGAGGTCGAGCTGTAAATTTCTTCCCACCAGCTCTCTTCTTAGTTGACTAAGGAAGCAGAGATAGGTTCTGCATGTAATAATTTCTGCGTCTTAAGGTTATGTTGGGGACAATTTTCTTACTGTTTGGTCTTTAAGATCATCATCATGAGCCAGTTTGGCTGATATTTTTTTTTATTAATTTTTTTTTTACAATAGAACAATTAGATTAAGATTTTTTTTTTCATTATTTTTTAACTGCTCTTAAAATTTTTTTACTAAAAAATTATTTTTAAAAATAGTAAAAAACTGCGCCGAATGTAGCCAAAGATGGTCATAACAAAATTATTTAATGAGTTTTTTTTAGTTATAGTACAAATTAATATTTTCAAAAAAATTATTTTCTCTGTAACATTCTTATAGTTATTTTTATAAATAATTGAAGCTCCTCCTCGAACAAATCCTAAAATTAAAAAATACCAAACAGTCATTTTAGATTTGAAGTCTTTATTTGGGACGGCTTTTTTATTATTTTTAAATCAATTTTTTCGTACCAAAATTTAAAATTTTATGCTAAAAAGCTGTTTAAAAAGCATAAAGAAAATCATCTCAAATGAAGCATAATAAAAACAATTTGGGTCTGAATGTTCTAAGAATTTTTTTTATCTTTATAAATTTAAGAACATTAAATTTATTTTGAGATGTATTTAATTTAAATTTATTTAATAATATTTAATAGCTTTCAGACTTTTAATGGCTCAATTTTTTAAAAATTTAAATCCTATTAGTTAAATCTTGTTTTAACCTCGTTGTTATTTAATTTTTTTTTTAATCCTATATTTTTAAAGAATTAATTAATATAATGTTTTCTCTCTCACACAAATATAAAAAGAAAAATTTGAGTCCTTATAAGAATTTCTGTCATAATCTTTAAGTCAGTCGATATACTTTGAAATGAGTATAATAAAAAATAATTAAGGGAGATTTAATTTTGACTCTAAAATTATATTTTAAGAAGCAATAAAAAAATCATCTCAAATGGAGCATTATATACATATTATTTAATTTTTATTTATTAGCACAACTAACACATAAATACTTATATTTACTTATAGGATACTTTAATATTTAAACCAATAACAAATATTACTAATATTAACTTAGATTTTGTTTGACACAGTTTTTTTTTATTATTTTTTAAAATAATTTTCTAGTACAAAAATTTTTGAATTAGAAAATTTATACTAAAAATAGTTTTAGGAAGCAGAACGATAGTTGTCCCAAACAAAGCCTTAATTAAAATGAACTATACCTTTCATATATATGTTTTAGAAACTACTATATTTTATAAATAAATATAATGATTTAAATATTAGATATATAACAACAACAACATTATCATCAAGTCTTTGTCCCACTATGTGGAGTCGGCTACATGAATAGGGGTACATTTCTATCACATAACAAGCCCGATGCATTCCTCCACTTCAACCATCCAACTTAAATTCTGCTAATAATATCCATATCTATTTCACAATCACTCTGAATAATAGATCCAAGATATCTAAAACGTGTACTCTTATTAATGACTTGATCGCCCAAAGTCACAATCCCTTATTAAGTCTATTGCTACTAAAATTATACTCCATGTATTTAGTTTTAGACCTACTAAACCGAAAACCTTTAGATGGTATATATATAAATATATAAAATTTTTATACTGTATATATAAATATCTCAATAATTAATATTACACTTATCTTAAAATAAAACTCAGAACTTTGATTTATATTCTCATCAACAATATTTTCTTATAACTAAATAGTTAAATAATTTATTTAAAAATGACATATCTTTTAAAATAGTTTTGAAATTTTAATCCACTAAAATTATTAAATTTATAGAATTTATTAAATTTATTTGAGTTCAATCCTATTCATAGCCTAACGGCATCTCTTGATAATACTAATGAAAGTTCGAAAATGAATTTTTGTGGGCCTCCAATGAGCAGAGAACATGTGATTTTGAGTGCTCGCCTTTTCTATCTGGCTTCGGGTAACAAGCACATAATAAATAATAAGTAGGAGATAATAGCTATATATTTTTGTACAATTTCATACGATTTTATATGAAAAGTAAGGACCTAGAGGTAATTTCTAATTAAAAACTTTCAAATAATTAGGATCATCAAACTTTGATTTCAATAAATTTATAGTCGAATTGAACATTTCAATAAACTTTGAATTACGTACATGTGTTTATTTTGAGGCTTTTGCCTTGAAGGTTTTTGGACAATTCAAAACCTTTTGTGATTTTTACCTACTAAGAGTTTTGAATGAGTGGAGGCTCCATCAAACTTTTAGTAAGAACTTTGTCGACTACTAGCTTCCCATTGAGGCCGCCTTGTGGGTGTTTCTTTCCGGGGTAACTTGCACTCATGGGGTCTTTCTAGTGAGGATTTTATTCACTGCTAGCTTCCCCTCGAGACTACCTCTTGGAAATGCCTTCATGGGGTCGTTATTCTGAGTACTGCTTGATTGCATTGAATAGTATAAAAGAGATTTAGAGAAATCCATGAAGAATGTTTGACATATCCGAGATTTTTTTCAGTGCATTGCTCGATGACATTAACTTGTGTGAAAGATGTCGAAAGAAATCATCAAAGATGTTTGACCTATCCGAGGTTATTTATTAGAGTATTGACCACTCATATTTTGTTATTCTTAATTAAAAGAATGATTATGAGCTATTGAAGAAGTATGTTGGGAGTGTTTTCACAAATGGTGCTAAACTATTGCATACTAAAAGATTTGAGTTGTAGAGTTTATATTTTACGTCTCAGCGTTATACAAAGATTCAACACATATAAATGAAAGTTACTAGACCAAAAAAAATTTACATGAAAAATTCATAAAAGAAAAACCATGGGGCCTGACCCAATTGTAAAATCATAGATGGTAAGTGATATGAAGATCATCCTTTCTTCATTGTTGAAGAAGAGGAGAGGAAGAGTACAAAAATTAAGTATAACAATTAATACCCAACAATATAGCTTAATTTTCCAAATGTGAATTATAGAAATAAATGTCCAACATCAAGGTCAAATCTTATCAGTATTCTAGAGATGGTGGTGATTTCTGATCTCGATCATTGATGGTGATAATGATTATTGGTATCGATAGTTGGTGGTGATCGTCGATGGCAATGGCTAAAAAATGCAAGAGAGTTCTCTTTCTTCTTCCTCCCTCGTGTGAAAAATGAGGGCAAATTTATAGGTTTTGGGGAATGACATGCTCCGTAAATATGGAGAAAATCTAGAGCAAATTTGGAGTGCTCCAGCCGACGGTTTATATTAATTCCTTTGATTATAGAGTTTATATCAGCATTTAAGTGCCCTGCTGATGTCAGAATTAAGTGATCCTAAGCTCGTTAGATTTATCTTGTTGAGCCACTCGATTCGACTATAAGTATGCCTTATTTGAAGATTATTTGATTGTCCAATTAATGATTTGAAGTTTCAAATATATTTCAATCTCTTGGTTCGAGCCCATTCAGACTCAAATTTGGCCGATTTTAGTGTCATCTGATTCGTCTTGTGAGAAGTTCAATTTGACTATAAGGTTGATGAGACCATAGTTTGGATGGTCCCAAATTCAATTTTGAAAATTTTTAGTTCAAATATACCTCGATATTAGTGTTTGATCAAGATGATTTTTGATGACGTATTACATTTCATATTTATTTAATTCATACAAAAGCTACATGCCTAGTCATATTTTTAATTTTAATTCTTAAATATGCTATATTTGAATATAATTTTGTGTTATCATTTTTTCTTAGTAATAATCATATTTCATATTCATATAATATCATATCCACATCAAATGAAAAGACTTTGCCGAGTTCTACCGAAATATATTGATTATTTTCGTATAATTTCTCCATTAATGTGATGTTAACAAGCCGTTTAATTACATTTAAGTTCGCTTAATTTTTACAATTTGCATTTTGAAATTACATTCTTCAGTTTGAATTAATCAAAAATAGATATTTTTGATATTAAAATTTTGTTACCTTACTGCTACTAATTTTGGAATCGAATGCCCTCTCATATTAACTACACAAATATAATTATTTATAAAATTTTTCTTATATTTTAGAATCAAACTCGAACCGAACTTGAACAAGCTGATAATAAATGAACTTAAATATGAATATGCATATATACTCGGCTCAGCTCGACTCTTTTTCAACCATATATATAGTAGGAATAATTAACAAATATGATTCAAAGGCCTTTCTCTCTCCTCTCTCTTCTTCCATTCTTTCAATTTCTTCATGGCCAAACAATCAAGTGAGGAAGTCGACGGAGTTAAGTAGCTCGCTGATGTCAAATGGAAATGATGCTTGGGAAGCAGTGGTCAAATGACTACAACTTTGAAATGAAAATCATGTAGTGATGATTAGACGATGCTAATTTTATAACAATGATTTGACAATAGTAAATGAATGCTGACAACTAAAAAATGCTAATTAGATGATGATAACAATTAAGTGATGGTGGTCGGAAGACAACAACTAGCGATGATCAAATACAGCAAATGTTGTTTAGAGCTTTATAGTTTTTCAAATTGTTAAGCTCTATTGAAGTTCAAGTTTATATTCCTTTTATATATGTAGGATAAGAGTCTATTATAGTATTTAAGAGTGTCATTTTTATGAATTTAACTAAAGTCTCAAAACACTCTTTATTGCTATCCTTGAATATATATCATTTATTCAATATTTAAGTTTCTTAATGATCTCAGAATTGAATGATTTTGGGCTTATTAGATTCATCTTATCGAGTCGCTTGATTTGACCATTAACTTCACATATCATTTGGCCCTTCAATAAACGCTTCAAAATTTTTAATTATGGTTCAGTGTTCTAACTTATCCTTATCTAGATTCAAATCAGGTCACTTTTAATATTGTTGGATTCATCTCATTGAGATATTTAATTCAACTGTAAGTTTATTGAAATCAAAATTTGAATTGCTCTCAATTTGATTCCAAAAGATTCCGACTCACACATTACATAGGTTCATTTCTGATCTAACGAAATTTTTATGATGTTTCAGAAATAAATCAAACAATACTTGAAAAATATTAACTAAAAGCTCTAGAATTTTGATATCTAATTTAGGATTCGTTTGGGACAAATTTCTTACTGTTTCTTCAAAAAAAATTTAGTACAACAAAATTTTAAAATTAAATATTTTTTATACTAAAAAATTACTTTAGAATGTGATTAAAAAGTTATCCCAATTGTATTAAGCCAATTTTCATTGAGATTTGGGCATACAAAACCATTTTATGATTCAACCGCTTGGATTGGTTGGATCAGATTTAATAACATCATTCTTCAATAGGATCGATTTTTTCTTCCTCTTAGATCGGTACTTCTGCTGGAAATTCTAAACTCACTCAAAATTTGACTCAGTTGCGCTGAGTTGTGAAGATAATTTATTACCCATTTCGACGGAGGTATAATTTCATCCGGCGGCCTCCTAGGCTGTCCCTTGCCGCAGAGAAATTGTCGCTGGAAGGGCCGAAGTGCCGTCGCTTGAAGGTGGCGCCGCCGCCTGAAATGACAGCGAGAAGCCTAGAAAAAGTGAGAATGGAGCTAAGGGCGTCTCCAACCAAATTTTTTTTTTTTTGCTCCAAAATGTCGTGAAACTAAAAAACGCCTTGATTCATCTCGAATCTGACTCCATTTTCCCCCTTTTAGAAGATAATGGTCGTTCTCTTCTTTCGTGAGTTTCTTCGGCAAGTTCGGTAGAGACAGAAAAATGACGAAGATGAACAGTGCGACGCCAATATTGTCATCCCACTGTTCACCCGCAACCAAATAGCAAAGATGAAGACTGTTCACCGTTCGGCTAGAGCTGGCGAGCAACGCCATTCAAACCGTTTGGAGTTTGGTTGGAGATGCCCTTAGATTCCCGTCCGCGATCCCATTTGCTGCTTTAAGAGTAGTGCTTTCTGTCGTTCGGATCTTTTTACACCAACAATGGCATATTAGTAGTTTTCAATACTGAGAGGGGCAATGATAAAATTAGCTGGAAAAAGCGGAACGCCGGAGACCGTCGGCCTCCATTTCTCTCTCATTCAATCTTCAATCTCAAGATCTGAAACTCTTTCTACATTAGACCTCTTGTGAGCGTAAGAAGGCTTCGAAGCTCTTATGATGGGAATCCCGTTCTCCTCCAATATTCTCCATTCTTTTCATCTTCTCCGCCGTTATTCACAGCTCAGTACAGTTGGCCGTTGCCGCCGTCGGAATCTCACGCCGGCGACCTGCAGTTCCAACTCAACCTATCTCCATGGGATGCCATTAAGAATCCCCACAGCACGATCTCCCAGGTCAGATTGCTTCCCCTTCTCTCCTCATCGTATCTCCGTCATTTTAGTATTTAATTATGCTCCATCAAATCCCTAGGGTTTGCTTCACTTTTATACGGTAAATCCCAGTTTTCTTCTCTTTGATCTCCATGATTGTTAGGGTTTTTCTCGGTCATCGTGCAGGGTAGATGAAAACCCTTCAAAGTTGCTAGTCTGCTTCAGGATCTATTAATACTTCTCACATTTCCCTGCATCCTGTTAATTCTTGAAAACCCTAGAAGTTAGCTGCCATTTATCTTCTTTGAAACATCAAATTAAGATTGAGTAGGCGAGCTGAGCTCCGTAATCTTCTTCCAACTTCAATGGATAGTGCTTCTTCCTCACGCATTTGGTTTATGTCTGCATTCCCCCACAATCTTGGCTGGGGGCATTTCGAGACTACTTTTTGGGGATTTTTTAGGTCTCAGAGGTGTATTTGGGGAATTCACGATGCTTCATCAGATAACCTTGTACTCAATCATGGCTTTTCCTCAGCTTTTACTGTTTGCTTTCCGAAGTATTTTATGTTGTTTATAAGGGTTAGGGCAGTCTTGGTAGATAACATAGATAACATGTTTCATATGTTTTAACATATTTTTATTAAAATCTCCTTTAAATTATGACATATGTTATTAAATATGTGAATTTGATATATTTAATTATTTTTGTGATTTTATTTTATGTAAATGCCTTTAAAATTTATGAATTCGTTTTTAAAATTATTATAAATGATTTTATTTTTTACTTAGTGTTTTATATAAAAATCTGTAATTTATGGGCATAAGTAATTCAAAATTTAATATTTTATCTTCAAAATAATTATTAATATTTTCTTATTTTCAAATTTTAAATAAAAATTAATTAACTAAATATGTTATTTGAAGTTTAGGTACCATGGGTCATATATTTAAAATAATTATAATACAAAATTATGATAATTTATTTTTCCTAAATGCATAATTCCACTACCTAAATTGAGTTTGAATGAGCCCAGGCTAGCTAGATCATGCTCATATTTGGCTTTGGTTAGCCTATTATACATTAGGTTCTAAGGTCCGTCTAGTTTCTATCAATTAGCTTTGGGTTTGTGTGTATTGGGTTAAATAAGAAAAAATTGACTAAGTTCAATGAATTCTAATTAGATTACATGTGATTGAATGGTTAAAAGTTTGCTTGGGTTAGCTATCAGGTTAATGTTAGGATTTAAAGGAGATGAAAAAATAATTTCATCGTATTCGAAAGACATACCAAATCATCGAGAAGAATTATCTGAAGCGTATATGAATCCATTGAAATGCAGAATCAAGGTCTTTGATCTTCCACGTTTGAAGCGGCTTTCTCCAAGAGAGCGAGAGTCAATTCTTTTTACTCAAGATGAGAAATAAAGAAAATGAGAACTTCACCGCTTAAATTGGGGACCATGACCTTTTTATACTCTAAGTTTATTTGTTTTTACTTTAACCCATCATTAAAAATAAAATAAATACTTGACCTCTACACAAATAATTATTTTTATATGAATTTAATTGAGATGCCACATAAGCCAAAAAATAATTTAATTATTAAATATATCACAAATTTAATTAGCTCAATTTTAGATAGCATATAATGTATAATACTTTACTTACATGTATAAATATATGGGCTCATATACAAAAACTTCCTAACAGTTAAATCCAAACTAAGTGGCACATTAAGTTGACCACAATCAATTTAGGGTTAGCTTTTTAATAAATACCAAAGATTCATAGGTAAAGTCAATAAACTCATACATAGAGTCAAATGAGATTGAATTGGATTTTGTTAAACAATAATGTTCGGGCCTCAAGTGGTGGTACTCCGGTAGAACTCCGGCCGTCAGGTGGTGGTCTAGCATAAGTTCGGGCCTCAAGTGGTGGTCCGTTAGAAGTCTGGGCCTCAAGTGGTAGTCTGGTAGAAGTTCGGGCGTTAGGTGGTGGTCCGGCAGAAGTCCGGGCCTCAGGTGGTAGTATGGCAGAAGTCCGGGCCTCAGGTGGTGGTTCGGTAAAAGTTAGGGCCTTAGGTGGTAGTCCGATAGAACTCAAGGTGTCAGGTGATGGTCCGGCAGTACTCCGGACCTCAGGTGGTGGTCATATGAAGCTCAGGGCCTCAAGTGGAGGTTCGATGGAGCTCGGGGCCTTAAGTGGTAGTCCGGCGGAGCACAGAGCCATAAGTGGTGGTCCAGCGGAGCTCAGGGCCTTAAGTGGTGGTCCGATGGAGCTCAGGGCCACAAGTGGTGGTCTGGCGGAGCTCAGGGCCTTAAGTGGTAGTTTGGTGGAGCTTGGGGCCTTAAGTGGTGGTTCGGCGTAGCTCATGGCCTCAAGTGATAGTCCCGTGGAACTCATGGACTCAAGTGGTGGTTCGGCGTAACTCAGAGCCTCAAGTGGTGGTTCGGTAGAGCTTAGGCCCTTAAGTGATGGTACTGCGGAACTCTAGGCGGTGGTCGAGGAGGAGCGACGAGGTAAGAGCGATCTTTGATCTCTCTCTTTTGCTCTCTTCCTTGGAGCCCCCTTTCAAGAGAAAGGATGGGTCTATTTATAGATTTCCTAGAGTGGCATGACCCGTAAATAGGAGGAAGATTAATGGCAAATGGGGAGTGGTTTAGATGGACGGTCGATGTTGAATCCCTTGATCGTGCACCGTTCGTTAGACATTTGAATGTCTTAATGATGTTGGAATTCTATGATCTTGGGCTAGTTTGATTCTTCTTGTCAAGCCGCTCGATTCGATTATAAACATGTCATGTTTGGAAACCTTTTGGTAATCCAAATTGTGGTTTGAACCTTCCAACAATGTTTTGAGTCCTCGATTCAGACCCATTTGGGTTCGGATTGAGTCGAATTTGGTGTCGTTGGGTTCGTTTTTTCAAGACGTTCATTTGGATGGTCCCAATTTTAATTTTAGAAGTTTCCAATTTGATTTTGCATTGATATATCAAGGCTCTAATTTTCTTCTAATAAGTAAAAAATATTATAAAAAGCACAATCGTGAGAGAGGGACTAAAGTCACAATCCCTATTTTGAGGTTCCAAATTTTTTTTAGAAAAGTCAGCTTTATTGCACTGTCTCATTAGTGGCCTTGTGTAGAGAAGACATACATGCTGGGAAAATTGACTTAAAGAGCGCACAGCCTTAGCGATAACTCTATTTTTGCCCATTTTAATTACATTTTATATATATTTTTCACATTTTTTTTTTCTGTTTGCCTTTAGTGAATTTTCTTGAACATATTTGAATTTAAAAAAAAAACCAAATTTTATTAATTTCTATTTCCTTATAGCCTTCTTTCTTGAAATTTCTTTTACATCAAGATATTGTTGTTTGGCTTATGAAATTCTTTTTAGAATTGGTGTTTAAGAATTTGGCTTTTCATTTTTCTAAGTTCATTTTTTTAAACAAATCTCAAAGTACTACAAATATATTTTATGATGAGCATAACATTATTAAAATTTGGATTTATTGTATTTTTTATTTTCATAATTGCTTATTTTTTTGGTATCTAATATATTTTTATGTCTTTATTGTAGTTAATTCATCTTAGCATATGAAAGAACACATTAAAGGATACTTTAGGTCATCCAAAAGGTGTAGAAAAGCATGTGAATATTAAGAAAATTCAATCTTTGAATATATACATTTTTTTTAATGTTTTTGAAATTGATTATAATTTTTCTTGCTTATGTAATTATGTATTGTGCAACTCTATTTGATTATTAAGATTTAAAATTTTTTCATCTTGTTGTGAGAGCTGTATTAATTAGATTGTATGCTAGGTCATATATGTAATAGCCTGTATTTTGACCCTGTCAAATAAAATTTTTTGATGAGTTATTATAGGTTTAAATTACAAACCGTTTTCTCCATAACATAAATATTGTAGTGATTTAATTATACTATTTTTTTTTCATAATTTTTGTGTATTTGTGTAAATCCTTAAAAAATTGATATTTTTCAGTACAAGTGAGAGTTTTGAGATCATCAGGTGTCTGTTTTGTAAACCGCTTTCAGTAATCATAATGGTAGGTAATAAAATTCGTATTGAGCATAAATTCAATTTTTTTTAGAAATTAATCAAATTGTCAGATATTGCATATAATAATATTATGAAGATTTCATTGAACTATTTTTTAGATGTCCAAATAAAATTTTGAATTGATACAAATTATTATTTTTTAAAAATCACAAGCAAAAAATTTCAAATAAATACTTAAAAAGTTCATAATCTCAATATCTATAACATATGAAAAGTTGTCCGGTGAAAAAATTTTCAAATACAAAATAATCTTCATTTTTTTATAACGAAAATATAGATTTGATCTGAAAAATCTCAGAAGTACTAAATTATTGAAATTAGAAATAGGATAATAGTTCCTTACAATAAGATGAGCAAATTTCCCAGCATGATTGAGTGACAAAAATCACTCTACAGCCTCTAAATTCTAAGTTTCTTTTTCTATCACCTTTATTTTCTCTTATTTCCCTTACTGGCTGTCAGTTGCCAAAATGAATAGGGGAAAAAGTGATTAAAAACCTTATTTAATGAATTCTACAAAGTGTTTTAAGATATTTATATTAAAAATGATCATCATATTAGTACTATCAATCAGTAAATCAAACGTATAAAGTAATAAATCCAAAGCATTCATAAATTTTAAACTTGACGTAAATCTGGAAGCTTTGACTATCAATTAAAAGATCTTGAATTTAAGTCTTGCATATATAATATGTATGTGAATTTGTTTAAATGGACTTAAATGTAAAAAAAAAAAAAAACTTGAAGGTTATTTCTGGAATATCACCAAAAACTCCTTTTACGTATAAAATCAGAATAAAAAAATAAAAGAAAAATCGCAATGGAGATCGAGGAAGAAAGCCAATGAGGGGGCAAATTATTGGGTTAGGTGACCGAAAGCAGATATAGGTCCGGATATTAATAAAATATTATTTTAAAATTAGCGCAAGTAAAGCGCTACTAAAGCGCATGTAAAGCCCAACTAAAGCGCAAGTCAAAAAGCGCAACTAAAGCGCAACCAAAGCGCAACTAAAGCGTAAGGTGACGTGGCAAATTTTTATTTGATGTCCAAACTTATTTTTCGCCTTCGGTCACATGACCCAATAATTTGCCCAATGGGGGCCGAAGTTTCCATCCTCTGAAGCATTTTCTACTCCAAAGCAAAGACTGGGGGATGCTGCAATTCGATCTTCAGTATTTTTATTCTTTCATATCTCTCTTCTCGTTTCATTCCGTTGGATCTCTGCTTCGAACAAGGAAGGCGGAGATCGAAGCTGCTCCGGAGATAATCTGAGTATGGGACGGCTTCGGCACAACCTACATCATCGGATTCCGCCGCGGATCGACGATTCAATCAATCTCCGGTCATCTAATCGTCCACAGGTTGATTGATGATCGCTCTACCCTATTGCCTCTCTTCCCTTTCTTAGCTTTGAGGGTTTCTCACACTTCCCCCATCTCATTTTGATTTCAATCGTTTCTCGTCTCTAATCAAATCAATCGATAACAGAGTGAATTCCTAGATTGCTCGATTTTACTTTTAAGAATGGCAAAAGTAAAAAAAAAAAATGTAATAGTGAACGTAAAAAGCACAGTGATGAACAATAACTACGCTTTTGCTATTCACAGTCACAAAATCGAACGATTATTTCTGCCCGGCATAATTATCTCTATATTAATAAACAAATGTGAGAGCACTGGTATGCTATTGAAAGTGTTAATTTTTTGAACAAAATAATATAAGAATATCATCTTATAATATATATTATTAATAAACTTAAAAATTTATTAAATCTTTTGAGATTAATGATATTTATAAAAAATATTATATATTAATTTCAAAATATATTTTATATTAATTTCAAAATCAAAAGAGAAGTATAAAATTAAGTGTAGGGGTGAAGAGATGAGAATACTCACACTTGAGATAAATATGAAATGAGTATACACATGAAAAAAATTGAGTAGCTCCAATGGCCAATAAGATTAGAGGGAGCCGTCTTAGATAGTTTGATCACATGAAGTATTGGCCTTCTGATGACCCGATATCTGTTAATAAAGTTAAAGATAGACATAAAATGACTTGTTTCGAAAATATTAAAAATTACATATTTTTAATTATATTTAAATAAAAATTTGACTCTCAATAGAATATATATAATAGAGAAAAAGATTTGTATTGTTGCGGGCTAGAATATACGTGGTGATAGAGTTAGAATTTTTCTTCTCAGCGTTGTACGGATATCTAACAGACAAACATAGAAGATGATGACCCAAGAAAAAAATTAAGATAATAAAAAACTTTCTTAATTAAATAATCTTAAATGTTAAATAATGAATAAGGCTTGAATCTTTATGCATGTGATCATATCTGTCTAGCATATTTTTTTGTATGATAAAAATTAAACTCTATAACTTAACAATTGAAGAAATTCATAGCCTAAAAATTAGAGGAGAAAATTATTTTTCAAACATTATGAATTTAAATAATATAGCTTATAATATATAGCTCTCCATTTTTAAAGGATTCGTAGACTTTTTTGGATTTAAAGGTAATTCATTCTATTTAAAATGATAAAAAAATCAATGATGTTTTAAATTATTATTCTTTTATTTGTGGTTCTAAATAAATAATATATTTATTGGGCCGGATCATTTAAAATATGACCTAATAATATTCATCCGTATAATATGGAAGGGGTGATCCCAATGAACACACATCTTTTATATATATAATTTTTGTTGCGTGTCGGAATATTCACGACGGTAATTAAAGGGATATATTGAGTTTAATATCATAATTTTGTACCAAGATCTAACTTACACACAAATAAGAAAGAGAAGTGAAAGAGTTGTAAGACACTAGTTAAATAATTTCCCTAGAGTTTATCATTGACTACAAATGATACCCTTTCTTGGGAGAAGGAGTTGACACAATATATCAAATATATGTTATATATAACAACTTTACATTATTGGAGTTTTAAGAATCCAATGGCATAAGATTTGTTCTTAATAGATCTTTCTCCTGTTTATTTGGTCGGCGAGACTATAGATGGGTGACTAAGGTTGAAGAGATCGTTGTCGGGTGATAAAGATCAGAAGTATCACAGTCGAATGACTAAGGTTGAGGGAACCGTAGTTGATGTACAATAGAGGCACTATAGTGGGCTGATGATTGTGGTCAGAGAGTGTCGTTAGGTGGTGGAGGATGAAGGGACAATTTGGGTGAATAAGGTCGAGGGGAACATTATTGGGTAACAAAGGTCGGAGGGACCTCATTCGGGCTATTGAGGTCGAGGGGATCATAATTGGCGGGCGTCGTCAGACGATGGAGGGATCGTAATCGGTGGATGATTATGGTTGGAGAGATTACAGTTAGGTGATGGAGGCCGGAGGGATCGTAATTGGGTGATTGAGGTCGAGGGGATCGTTGTAAGGTAATATAGGTCGGAGGAAACATAGTCGGCAAGCGACAATGGTCAAAGGGATCATAGTCAGGTGATAGAGGTCGGAAGTGCCATAGTCGGGAAACAATGATCAAAAGGATTGTAGTTAGCAGACGATGGAGGTCTAGCAGAGACCTGACGATAGTGGCCTGGTGGACTTTCAACGAGCAATGGTCAGATAATGATGGATGGTTCATCGTTGGGCTGGTGGTGGTGGCCTTGTGGACTTCTGAGTCTTTGACAATGATCGACAGGTGAAATTCTGACAATGATGGTTCACCGGCGGTGGTGCTCAGGCAAAGCTCCAGGAATCTTCAAACTTAAAAGCTCTCTTGAATATCCAACATAATGTTCAAGCCTTCAAAGGTCCCCTCCCCCTTTATGTGGAAAGAGGCGACCCATTTGTAGATTTTTGAGACTGATATGCTCTATAAATATGGAAAAGATTCAGAGCAAATTTAAAGTGTTCCATCGGACTGCTTATATTGATTCCCTCGATCATAGAACATTTGCACAACATTTAAATGTCTAATGATGTCAAAATCAAGTGATCTTAGGCTTGTTGGATTTGTCTCATTGAGAAGATCGATTTGATTATAAGCATGCTATATTTGAATATCGTATGGTTATCCAATTAATACTTGAATGCTCCCAAATATTTTTCTAGCCATCAAATTGGACTTGGTTGGACTCTGATTGGACTGATTTCAATGTCATTGGGCTTGTCTAGTCTAGTCGTTTAGTTTAACTGTGAGTTTGCTGAAATCAAAATTGCTTTGATTTAATTTTGAAAGTTTTAAATTCAAATATGCATCAAGATTCGCACTGGATGAAGACGATTTTTGGTGACATATCAAATCTCATATGCAAAAAGATAAAAAAATAAAATTGTAGTTATGATTTGTTTGCTAATTTATGGCAAAAATATTAATAATATCCCACTTACATAGTTTACCTTCAAAAATAACTTTGATAGAAACCATATTATCCTTATCTATGATAGTGCAATACTAATTCCTCAAAAAATACATATCGAATCAAAACTTTAGTTGAACCTATATTAAATATATAAACATGTTGGATAGATTTTATATAATCACAATATTGACATCTAGTGGCCAACAATAATCCCTTTTTATTAGGGATAAAAATGTTAAAGAATCTCCACATTAAAAGTAAATGGGTATAAGTGAATCACATTGTTCTAAAAAGATATCATAAAAATTTCTACTTTATTTCATATAATAATGTTCCAAGTACTCATAAATGAGTAGATATAGTAGATGATACATGATGCTTGGATTTACAAAATGATTGTAGATATAGTTTTAACCATATTTAGGAGCACATAATCTCAAAGCAAAGCAGATGAATATTTCATTCCCCTTTCAAAAAGAAGAAGTTTATTTTAAGATTGTGAATAATAATATTATACAACTTAAATAGTTTGAAAGGGTCAATCTATCTATTGTAACAAAATGATGTCTCATCCACTCCATAACAAATGAAAATTTTAATCAAGTATCTAATAGAGCACATTTTATTTAGTAGAGGTGTCAAAATTGGGGTTTGGGTTGGGTTTGGGTCGAACCCGGAACTCACCCAGGTTCAAACGGCTTGACTAGAACCCAACCTGATTTTACAAATGGGCCAAAAATACAAACATGGACCTGACCCGTCCACTACAGGAAAATCAATCATTTCTGGCGGCGACATTTTCCAGCGGAAAATGGGCTTTTTCCTAAAATTTAGGCCGCCAAAAAGCCGTCGGAAAAATCCACCGCCGGAAAAATCCATCGGTAATTGATAATTTTCCTGTAGTGGTCGGGTTACCGGGTTGATCCGACCCGACATCATATGGCAACTGCGAACGCTTCCGTGAGGTGAGGGAGCGTCTGCGACGTCAAGTCGGCGAAGGAGGCGTTACAACATTAGACACGGGACGATGAGGCAAGGTAGCGTCGGCGACGTGCGGGCAGAAGCGACGCTGGAAAGCATACCATATGAGGGCAGGCGCGTATGGCTGGGCAGACTGACACGGGCAGATGCGACCGGCGAGAAAGCGTGGGCGGTGGGCAGGCAGGCGCGGTCAACGCTGGTCATTCCCAGGTTTTAGGGTCAACCCGAGCCTAAACCGATTTTTAAAACGAATCAATTTGTTGCACACGAACTCGACCAACTTCTCAAATGGGTTAACCCTAACCTAAAATTTTCTAGTAGGATTCGAGTTGGATTTCAAGTCGTGTCAAATATTGACACCCCTAATATTTAGTATAACAATATTTCATAAGAAGAAATTTAGATTAAATCCATTAACCAGAGTGACTTCTTTATATATGGATATAGAAAACAAACTAACCCAAAATATTAATATTTATCTATGAAATAAGAAAAAATCATCAAACTCAAAAGTTTCTAAGCTAGACATGTTAATGATATTTTTTTATATAAGTGGAATTGTTCATTTCTATAATAAATTTATATTTTTTCAAAATAATTATTTAATATTGATATGATCCATCATACATCATTTGATCATGCATACAATTTGTGAGTGAAGCTTAGTGAGTTCACCTTTAATACTTCTTAAGATAAGTGTTATATTCTAACTCTTTAGGGTTCATATCATTAATAAAATTGTAGATAATTTGCTAATGATTATTATTGCGTGCGAGAATATACGCGGCGGTAGAGTTTGTAAATTCACATCCTAGCGTTGCACGAGTATTTTGCACACAAACAGAAAAGAGAAAGTGAACACCAAGAGTTTTTACGTGGAAAACCCAAAAAAGGAAAAAACCACGGGGCCTCGTCCAGTTGCAAAATTCCACTAGTGTTTTCGTAAATTACAAATGGCGGATTTCGTCCCACAAGTTGGGATAATCCAAGTACAATTTGTTCCTTCCACGAAATTTACAAAATTCTGTGAATTCCTGACGTTTCCTGAAAATCCGACAGAGTTCCGGCGTCTTCAGGCTGCAGGAAAAATTCTGGCGGTGGTCGAGGAGGTGAGGAATCTCCTTTTCCCCTTTCTCCTCTCCTTCTTCTCTCTCTTCCCTTCTCTCTCTTCACTTGAGTCCCCTTGGTGTAGAATGAGGGCTCTATTTATAGTTTTTCTGGAGTGGCATAGCCCGAAAATAGGCGTGAGATCAAGGGCGAATTGGGAGTGGTTTGAATGGACGGTCGATATCGAATCCTTTGATCATGCACCGTTCGTTGGTCATTTGAAGGCCTTAATGATGTTGGAATTCAATGATCTTGAGCTCGTTGGATTCGTCTCGTCGAGCCGTTCGATTCGAGTATAAGTTCGTCAAAATCGGAGACCGTTTGGTAACTCAAATTGAGGTTTTAATCTTCCAGCAGCGCTTTGAACCCTTGATTCGGACTCATTTGGGCTCGGATTGGGTTGATCTTGGTGTCGTTGGGTTGTATTTCCAAGACGCTCAGTTTGACTGTAAGCTCGCTGAAATCGGAGTTCATATGCTCCCGAAATTAATTTTTGAAATTTTCAACTAGCTTTTGCCTCGAGATTCGTGCCCGATCAAGATATTTTTGAGATGGCGTATCAATTATAAATAACTATATTAATGAATATTAAGGTTCTGATTGTGATGGTTTTCTTGCAGTTTCTTAAAGCTGTTTTCTAGCAAAAAAATAATTTTTTTTACAAGAAAACAGCTTTAAGAAACAGTAAAAAAGTCATTACAAACAAAACCTAAATCATGACTACTATGTCTCTTTTATAAGCCAAGAACAAATTTCATGAATGAATATAGCCAATGTATATGTGGAATAGGAAGAATATTATATAATCAAATGATTCAAATAGATTGCTTGATGGATATTTTCATTTTGACAAATAAGATAATCTTAAAATGGAAAGAATATCATGCTTAGTAGAAGGTTAGTAATTAGAAGAGCTTAATTCAAATTCTATATATGATAGATAGGCCATCTAAATCATATAATTATTTTGAATAATCATTTATAATTAAAAAAAATTATTCAATTTATTTATCACTTAATGATTAGTTGATAATAAGAGGTTTTATCTCTATAAGTTTTTAGCTAAAATTTAATTATCCTTTTTTATTAGTTTATATATATAATTTAGAAGGCCTTCACATGATTAATATGAATGCAATGTAATTCATTTTTTTATTATTTAAAAAGCACCTAATTAAATTTGTCTGTGTGGTAACTTTATTATTATTATTATTAAAATAAAATATGACATGTCCGTTAAATTTATGTATAATTAAATTCCACACAAAAAAAGTTTTTTTTTTTTTCCAAACTGAAATGATAAGGGCCGCGGAATTTCTTATTGTTAGTTTTTACCAGAAGGACCAGGCGAGTGTCAAGTTGAAATGACCATTCTGTCCTCCTTCATGGCTGCTTGGCAGTTAGCAGTTCTCCTTATCAAACATTGCTGTATTTACTTATTTATCCATTGTCTTCATGCAGTGGAACACTGGCTGCAAAGTGGCAATTTTCGTTTAATTTTAATATTGGAAATATCAAATTAGCAGAGTTTATTAATTTATTTTTATTAAAAATTAGAATTATTTCATGCCACTTTATATCCACTCAAAAATTTAAAAATATGTAATATGTGCCTTTTTTGTTTACTTTTAAATTTATTTTTGATTTTTTATAAATTTTTCATTTTTATGTTGATTATTTGGATATTTTTATGCAAATATGATTATATGAGATTTGTATTTCATCATTTAATTAATGAAAAAATGGACTAAAAAAATAAAAAAAATTCATTTGTGTTTTTTGCAAGATATTTGTTTATTATAATATCTCACGTTTTGAAAATCGGATCGGACAGGCCGGTCGTATCAGTTCAATCGTGAACTGATCTGAAGGTCGTTCCGACACACCCTTAGAATTATTTCATCATAATGTTAATTTTATTATTTTTTATAATAATATTATTATTTATTACGTCATCCGGTTCGGCCTCGATTCGATCGGTTCCGGTTTATTGTCCAGTTCGATTTTCTCAACTTGATAATATCTCTTCCTCGCTGATGGCAAAAGAGGTAATTTTTAAACTAAGAGAAGGGCATAAACGGATACATCTAAAGAAACCTAAACTATAGCTGGAAAAAATAAAGAAGCGCAGCGGAAAACCGGAAACCCTCGATCTCCTCTTCTCTTCTTCATACTGCAATCTTCAACCACAAGATCCGAATCTCTCGAATCTCTCTCTCTTCTTCACTTATATATGTTCTTCAAACCATCTTCTCTGCTTCGCTGATTTAAATGCTGATCTTCCATTAATGAGGATAAGGAAGCAGGCTTCGAAGCTCCTAGGATGTGCTTGTTGTTATCCATTCCCTTCTTCATCTTCAACGCCATTATCACTATCTGAGCGGGATATTTGGTCGCCGGAACCGCCGCCTCCGTCGCATTTACAGTTGTTAGAAGCTTACGCCGGCGAGTTACAGTGCCAGCTCAATCTATCTCCGTGGGATTCCATTGAAAGTTCCCAATGCACGAACTCCCAGGTCAGATCGCCTATTGCTACCTTCCCGCATTTTTATACTTTCAAGCAAGCAACTTGTCGTTCTACCGCTATTGTCTTCTTCTGTTCTCTTCTCTAGGATTGCTAGGGTTTTAACCTAACAGACTGAAAGAGAAAAACCCCTCAAGTCGAGCTAGCTTGTTCTCAGGTTTATTACTTCTGCTGTTTCCCTGAACCTTTAATTAATCCGAATGAATATTTTATGAGCTTTGCTTCTTGTTCGTGAAAACCCTAGAAGCTATCTTCTATTTTTTTGTGGCATTGAAGCTTGAGGATTGGAGCTGAGCTTATCAATTAATCCTCCTCTAGCTTCTATGGAGTCTGCTTCTCTTTCTTACATTTGGTTTATCGCTATTTTTCGTTTCTGCATTTTGCCTAACTTGGTGGGGGCATTTTGGGTCTACCTTTTTGGGAATTTATGGGGTTAGAGTGGCATTTTAAGATAAGGAAATATTTTGTAGGCCCATTTTTAAAATTTGAAAACATCTATTTAGTGAAAATTAAAGGATAAGAAAATATTTTGTATGCATGTGAAAATCTGTATGTGTTCTGAAGGAACTTTTATTACATCCAGTGAACGTACACTCCTCTACGTTCGGTTTTAGACCAAAACAGCGCAATACTGAGTTTTTTTAAAAAACTCGGTACAACTCGGTACTCGATACTCGGTACTCGGTATTGCGCTGTTTTGGTCTAAAACCGAACGTAGAGGAGCGTACGTTCACTGGATAAAATAAAAGTTCGTTCTGAAGTGTGTCGCAGGGATATGTGAGCATGTTTTAAAAATTTAGATAATTTTTTCTTGGGGCGTCATTATTTTGTACTCCTTGGTTTTGGCTATTTAATTCATGCTATGATGGTAGGGGATGCGCTACGATACTGTGGGCTCTCAAAGGGAGTGTTGTGGCATGTGTGATTGGGGGCCGCGACGCTTGATCGAATTTTTATATTAAAAATAGCATTTTTTCCACTATTTCACTCATTTTCATCCAATCATGAGAGTTGGCTAGAGAGAGAGGAGGAACCCTATAGAGAGAAAGCTATTTTTGGACGACTTCAGTCCATTTTTAGCTGTCGGCCTAGTTTTGAAAATTATCCTGCTCGAGTTATGTTGTATTTTGACCATCTTAGTTTTAAAAAATACTACAATTTTAATTTTTTTTATTTAAATTATAATTCAATCAACAAAAAAATGGGGATAATTTTATATTTGCAAAATTTTGACCACGTAACTTTCTATATATTATAGATACAAAAATTATAGATATTTAAGTATTTTTCAAGAAATTTTCATAAGGTAAATTGAAAAATATAGATTTTTTTGGCAAATTATAAAATCATTTTGATTTCCAAAAATAATGTTGTAGTACAATTAAAATTTTAAAATAATGTTATGAACAATCTTTAATAATCAGTAGTATATTCCACTACCTACCATTATAGTATTTTGTTAAATTCTTAAATGAGTTTATTTATATTTCTTTTACTGTAATAAAATGAATTTTTATATGAATATAAAATTCTTAAATGAATATTTTAATAAATTCTTTTAATATAATATTTATATTTCATAAAATCTCAATGAACATTAATGGTTGTCGGGTTTTATGCTTTAGTATGATAATTAATGGAAGGCAGAGTAATCACACATATATTTATCTTTTGAATATTTTGTTGACACCACGCTGAAGGGCAAAAGACAGTTCACTTTAGAGACTCAAAAAACAAAAATATATTAAATTGAACATAGTACAAATTTCTCATACTCAACATACACAACAGGAAAATCGCTCATTACCGACGACTTTTTGGCAGACTATTTTCCGGCAGCTTTCCAACATATTTTCGGCGGAATATGTGAATATGTCCGACAAATTTTTCAGCTGCTCTCCGGTGGCTTTTTCTGTGGCATTTCTATCGGATTTTAATTATTATACTTTAAATTAAAAAAATGTGACGTTCAAATACTTTTGTTGTTCCAGTAAACTAATTGGGTCTTTGAAATCATACTCACTTCAAATCCCAGTGCATGCGGGCAGTGCGATCGTCCGATAAGAGCGGGCGGGCATGATAGTAGGCGGGTGGGCAGCCGAGCGAGTAGCAGGCAGCCTGGCGGACAACAGACAACCTAGTTTTTTTTAGTTTCCTGCGGCATTAATATTCTGGCGGAAAAAATTACTGCCGAAAAGTAGCCACTGGTTGTCGTTTCCTTCGTGACTTTTACTAGCAGAAAAATATCAGCCGAAAGCCGCTATAAATCTTAATTTCCGCTGAAAATTCGCCAATTTCTGCCGTAAAAATCTGTCGGTAATAGAAGATTTTTCTATAGTGATATAATATTGAATAGGCTTATTTATTTTGGATAATCAAATCTCTCATGGATATGACGAGTAAGCAAAATGCATAGTAATAATGAACTTATAAAAATTCTTTCAAATAGGGTAAAATTTTTCCTGAACTCATCACAACAACTTGATTTGAGTGAAAGGATTTATACCCTTGCAAAGAGATACGATGAGCTGTGGTTCGACGATCTATGTAGAATAGTGGCCTATTGTGACTTGGTCTTGGTTTGCCAAAGGCATAAATTTTGATTTATTGTAAAGTCGGAGGAAAGTTTAAGCCTACGTGAAAAAAATTCATTTGTAATAGAGAAAGTCTATAGAGACGGTTCTTATCAATTGATTGATTACAAGGGTGAGTGTTCTATTCTTCCTGTCAAGGGATTTCTTCTTAAGAAGTATTATGCATGATTATTCGGAAGCAAAATTCAAGAAAATAATATTTTTGTTATTTAGTTTGTCAGAGTTGGGTCATAAACTTGAAATTTAAAATAAAAATTCAATCGAATGTTCTATTTTCCCCATCAGTTGTTGATACATTTTGATATTTTTTCTTATCAAGGATAATCAAACTATTCTCTATCCCCTTTTCTAAAAAAATGTCCTATACAAAATCTTATGTCCCAAAAAAAAATGTAATTTATTCAAGGCCATTCGCAAAGGGGAAAAAGATAGAATTCCATAATAATCATCCAAAATATCAAAACTCTCTAAAAAACCTGTCAAAATTCAAATTATTTTCATTTCCTAATTAGTGTTTCCTTCATCTTTTTATTTGAGATTTGGTTTTTAGATTGGTACTACGTAGGATTAAGTATTTACAGGCCTCTTTCTAGTTCAACCTAATTTAGTAAACCCAAATAAGGTTTTTAGCCTATGAATTATCTTCCAAGTATGAACTAGAAGATTCTAGTCTATCCTTAATCAGACACTAATATATTCAAATCCTCTTAATTTATTAATTTTATTGTGCCATAGTTGATTCAATAGATCAACACCTTGGCTCATAAACCTTAGTAAGATTCATGTTCTTACGACTCTTGTCTAGTTTAGTCATTGAAAGCCCATACGTTTAATCTAGCTCTAGGTATCCATAGCCATGCCCTTTGTCTTCATGGACAACTAAACCCCCTACCATCTTCGTATATGCTAGACTTTATATGATAGAATTCAATTTCTTAAAACCCCTTCTTAGTATGGTCATCCATTTGATGTAGCCTAACCCAGTTAGGCATCCATAGACTAAATCCTTTGGGCTTCTTAATTCTAGTGTGTCGTAATTGATTCAATAGATTAACACCTTATCTAGCAAATCTTTGGTTAGGATAAAGCTTCCTAAGCACCTTCTCTAATTTAGCCATTGAAAACTCTTAGGAAAAGAAAGCATAGGATCTAGTCTAGCTTTACTTGAACTCCTTTATTTCCAAGAAATTCTATTGTGATAGATTTTTTTTTTAAATGTCATAGTTTATTTAGTAGAATGAATTCATCTCTTGCCTTTGAATTGAGTTATATTCGCTCCGTTGGCTTTATTATGCCATAATTGATTCAATGAACCAACATTAGACTAGTGAACTTAGGTAGGATTAAGTTTTTGTTACAATGTGTGGTTAGGCCCCCTTAAATATAATTTTGCTTGTCTCTAGGTAGCATTGCGTATATTCTTTTAACCTCATCCTTAATAGGTTCTTGCCTTCATAATTTCTATTATGGTGTTTTATTAAATCTCAAAATCAAATCAAATCAATATTTTCAAGTTAGGTCAAAATTAAATCCTAAATCTTCCATTTGAACTGAAATATCTTAAATCAAAATAAAATTTTAAATCTCTCAAATCAAATTATTAACTCTTCAGTTAAATTCAATCAAAATTTTCGTTCTCCTTTCAAGTGTCTTTCACTTGAATTGTATTCTTTCTTTTAGATTTTATGAATTTCTTTGATCAACATCAATAAGTGCAGCTTACTTTTGTGAATCCATCACATCTATTTGGAGTACATTTGTTGACCCTATATTTTAATATGATTGATAAAATCCTCCCATGCTTAACCTTAGCTCATAAGACCCTTTCATTAGTAAAGGGAATTTTTTATAAGACCCTCTTAGATGGATTCTTAAGGATTTTACATTAGCTAGCCATAGACTTTCCAAATCCTTAGTGTAACTCATACCTTGTACCAAACTCTTAAGACCTTAGCTCACAATCTAAGGTTGAAAAATTCACCTATGTCAACATTAATCTTGCTTAGATAGTGTCCATGGCCCTTATGAGTCTACCATATATCTTCCTAAGTTCACTGAAAAACTTCTCAACCTTTTACAAATCCCTTTTTTAAATATGTTGAAATTAAACCGAATACTCAAAACCGAAAGGAACCCTAGGAAGGCCCTTGGATTTAACTAAACCATCCATAGCCCAGTTAAACCATGTACAGCTTGTACCAAACTCTTAAGACCTTAGCTCACAATCTAAGGTTGAAAAATTCACCTATGTCAACATTAATCTGGCTTAGATAGTGTCCACCTTATGAGTCTACCATATATCTTCCTAAGTTCACTTAAAAAATTCTCAACCTTTTACAAATCTCTTTTTTAAATATGTTGAAATTAAACCGAATACTCAAAACCTAAAGGAACCCTAGGAAGGCCCTTGGATTTAACTAAACCATCCATAGCCCAGTTAAACCCATGTACATAAGCTACTCAAGGATCTTAGGACATTCCTAGTTATCCTGGCTAGGTAGTGGACATATTAGGTTAACCTCAACTCAACCTTAAGCCCTAAATTTTGTAAAATGATTAAATTGCCCAAAGCCCTAAAACACCTACCCTAGTTGGACCATGGCCCTATGATGTATCCTATGAACCATTGATTTGCTCTTGAGCCAACCACATAGGTCAAGGAGTCTTGTTTAACCCATGGTCAAAGTATGTTTAAACAAAGTAACCCCTTAATCTTAAAATGTTTAAATCTAAACCTAAACAATCAATTTAATCCCAATGGTCTCTGCTCCCGGTACAAAGCGGCGATTATACCAGCGAGTTAACCACTAAAAATTCCTGTGGTTAAATGACCGCCAGAATGTTCTATCTACGACGCAGTTACTAGTGGCCATATTGCCAGTTTTAAGTGACTAATTTCTGACGACTTGTTGGCTTAAGTAGCTAGAAATTCCACCGGTATTCGCCCTAATACCCAACCCGCCCTCTCCTTCATCCTCATTTCAACGCCTCTACCTCGTATCGTTTTGTCCAAAGAATGCTCGTTGCAGCCTCAGTTGACCTTCCACCCTAGCCTAGCCGACATCGACCTTGATCTCCATCTCCTTAGCTGAAGGTGATCTCTTATCCTTCCATCTCCTTACCACTCATGTTAAATTAGCTAAGCCCTAAGTTGCTTTTCTTTGGCTTAAACATTTACACCTACATCAAATTCGTGCCTTAATACTTACCATTTCCCACCAAAAAAAAAAAAAAAAACTAAGAGTAAGTTATTGACTTTGTAAGTCCATTAGTCGAGTTCAGTAACTTAGTGTTAAGAAAAGAGATAGAGCTAGCTCTTGAGTGACATGCTAAGAACATGACTGCAGAAGACTATTAAGACTTATAGAGAGTTTAGAGTATAGAAGTTTTAGGTTCCACTTAGTTTAAGTTGATTCACCATTAATAATTTTCTAGACCTACTTCAAATATGCATTATGACATGATTAACCTAATTAGATCGTATATAAGTGAACATAAATTATGTAGATGAAATAGTGAAAATATGAGTTTTATGTTTTTGTGGATGACCAAATAGTTTGAGGAGTTTATAAACAATTCATTAGGAGGATAGAACTATAAGTGCATGAGTTATATGTTCTAGTGGATGACCATTGATCTTAAACTAATTGGTATGAGGTATGAACTCAATTTCTAATTAACATTTGGTATGAGGATTATGCACGCTTATGTGTATCTTAATGACTATCATATAAGTGTTCCCTACATTAACCATCCCCCTTAAAGGGATACTTGTTTGCGCAATCAAGTGACATATAATAAGAGCCCATTCAATCACATGGAGTTTGTATGCTAGTCACCCATTCTTAAACTTTTTTAAACATGGTAGGACCAATAATACCCAAGAGAACCTAAATAAGTGTTATGGATATAGTATTACATAGCTTATTGATTATGAATAAATCATCCTATAAATACACAAATATTACATGTAAAATGGATATAGTATGTTGCTTCTTATTGTATAAGAATTCATTCCACAAGTACTATATTGCTTCTTATTGTTGCATTATACATCTTTTTAATAATTTTACTACACCTTTAAGGTATCTTTTTTTATTTTCACTATATTTACTAAATAATTTTTAATGTACTCATCATATATGCTCTCATTTCACATCTTTTAACATAGGTTTTATGAGGGAACATTAGTTTTAACATCCAAATGACTATCCAAGAAGATAGATATTGGATATATAACAGATTGTTACCGGGTCGAAAAGGATTGATAGATGAATTTATGGAGATATCGAGTTTAGGAAGCTCTCTTCATACGGGTGGTTCAATGCCTCATATTAAGCATAGACGACGATTGATAACATATTATTTCAATTAGTTTCACAAATATATGTACATTATTTTAACTATACTCTCTATTTGCATAAATAGTTTCTTAGTCAAGAGCTGACAACATTGGAGTTGCGTACAAAAACTCACCAACATCAATCTGATCATCAGTGGGTTGATTAGAAAGCAAGAAAAGCTCACGTGAGTGTCATTTTTTGAGCAATAATAAGAAAATAATAAAAAATTTATTTTATGAATTTATTTTTGTAGGATGATTTTATACGACTTTATGAGGGTCAACCGTGTAATGGTGATGGATTATCTTTAGGATTGACCTAATATTCTGAGTATCACATATGGTTAGAAGTTGTTGGAGGAAGATAGAGAGGGAGGGTTTATGGCTTAGGTTTGCAAGGATATACAATTAAGGACTTCCAAATTTTATGATGATAGTGAAGCTGACGAAACCATCATATAGATGATTGCTCCTCTGACAAGAGAGATAGAGGAGATGATATCAATTTAGACTGAGATGCAAGTAGAGCTATGATTATATCGAGCTGAACATCAGAAGAAAAAGGAGTAGGAGCTTGTATATGAATCATCGGGCAACGAGGACACGAACGATGATTAGTTATTGTATTTTTTTGAAGAACTAGCTAGTATATTTTGAACATATGAATGTGAAACAAGTTCTTTATGTTTTAAAGATTGTTTAACAAGTTGAAGTTTATGTTTTCCCATGTTTAAAAGTTTATGTATTTTATATTTTATGTTTTGAACTGCCTGAGCATTTGTTGATTGTGGATATTATATTAATATATTTCATTTTGTTTATAATTCTCAGCTGCTACATGTACATGTGGAAATTTGTTCAGATAGAGGGGAGGTAGTCATTTTTTTTTTCAAATGCTACAGGTTTTTGGCGGCTAACCGATAGTTCAGTCGTCGGAAACGTTGATAGCAAACGGCTTATTTGCTTCCAAATTTTTTATTAACCTCCAGTAATTACTGGTGGCTGTCCGGTGGTCTGGCCGCCAGAAAAAGCGGCAGATTGACCGCTAGTAATACCACTGATAATTGCCGGTGGTCTTCGCGTCGGTGAGTTACGGCGGTTTTCCTGCAGTCTTGGCGCCAGGAATTTACTGCGGTTATAGTCATTGGAAAACCGCTGGAAAATATCACCGCAGAAAAAAAAAAACCTGTCGGTTTTAATTTCCTACGTTGTTTTTTTTTCCGACAAGGTTTTAAAACCAAAAATTTTAAAAACCACCAGTAATTGGCCAGCTCCGCTGATATTTGACGATTTTTTTGTAGTGATCTATTTTGTTCGTTTGAAATGCATGGAATTTTTCTTAAATCTTTAAGCTTTCTCCAATTTTAGATCTCCTTAATGTGAAATATAGAAGTCTATTTTTATTTTTCTTTTCTTTTCTTGAGTTACATATTAATTATTTGAGCCAAACCCCTAAACAATCTATTAGATGGTCTGCATTGATTCTCTTGTTCCTTAATCATTTTTTAAAAATTTAAATATCTTTATGATATCAAATTTGAGATCCATGCTTAATTGATAGATTTTTAATGATGTATCATTGTCTAACCTTCTTTGTAAGTAATATTTTCCAATCATAGGGTAAGAAAAAGTAGCCTAATAGTTTTAAAATTTGAGACCATTCATAAAATGTAAGGTTGTAGATAAATAGAGTCAAGCTAAATATTATCTATTACAAATCCATTCATTTTTTTATTAAATTTAATAGAATATTGATCATATTTTAAATTTTGGATCAAATTTATTGATTTATTTTTCTATCAAATTCTAAGCGTTATCAAATTTTAATTGAGAATAATTACTTATATATTTGATACAATAGTTAAAATGTTTAGCATTATTAAAATTGATATAATTCAAAAAATTGATATATGATATTTCATAATTAAAATTTAAATTTTAATTAAAATTGATATAATTCATGACTCATATTATTTTAGCTATTTAATGAAAATTAAATATCGATAAAATTAATTTATATATCTTGTTTTTTATTTAATATATTTATATTATTGAAATTTGAGAGCTCGACCTGTTGTTTGATATTACAAATATTATTTGTGATTCAATAATATGTTAATCCAAAAATTATTTTAACTATTTAATTAAATTAAATTATATTATAGTTATTCTACTATATGACATTTAATCATATAGGACGATAAGTTATTTTGATAAACTCTATTGTCGAATCTATGTTATCAAAATTAGACAAACTTGAAATATGAACTAATTGTACAGTACGAAGGATTTCATATTGAATGATCATTAATGTATGTTGCCTAATTTTATTTTGTAGATTAAGGAATCAAATCATGATCAAATCTTAATAATCGTACTGTACAATTCAAATTAGACAGTCTGATTAAATAGAGAGCTCATTGGTTGAACATTAGTTCATCATGGGTGATGTCTGATTCGATAAAACTATTCGTACTGTACAACTTAATATCGTACATGACGATCTGTGATGGGAATTAAACTAATTGGATAATACGATCCTAGTATCATATTGTACAATCAAAAATATTAAATTAAAAATTAAGATCTTATTTAAATAACTCACTTTATTTAATTCTCACCAGACCTGAGGTTTTGTGTTGATTATTCAGAGACATTTTTTCAGGTAGAGAACTTTAGAGAGGGAGTGGTGTCTACTCTTTTGTAATAGAGTCCAAACCACTTGAGAGAGAGAGAGAGAGAGAGAGAGAGAGAGAGAGAGAGAGAGAGAGAGTTTCTTGAGCGATTCAAGGGGTGTGAGGGATTCGCACGGTTATTCTTGTCGTCCTGCACCTTGACTCCTTTGTGTTGCGGTTGTGGAGCTTTGAAGAAGAGTTCTAAGAAATGGTTTTTGGGTGAAAGTTTTTACTAGCCTAGGAGGAGGCTAGGGTAGTGTCATCTTCAGAGTACGAGGTATACAAGAAGGGATTGACGTCTCTATCGTGCAAGGAGCATGAGGGAGTGGCATTTCCGTTGTGCCGGGAGGCTGAAGGAGGGAGGCTTTTCGTGGATTGAAGAGTTTGTAAATGTCATTTTCATCTAGTAAGGGGAGAGGTTTTTTCACATGGTTGAGTGCTAAAAGATACTGTTATATTAGAATATTCAAAAGGAGAACCTTTGAGAAGCGAACGTAAGCCGATTTTGACTAAACCACTATAAAAATTTTATTTGTATTTTTTCCTTCTTGCATTTACTTTCTTGTGTTTTGACTTCGATTATCTTTGTGAAAGTTGTGGTTATTAAATCTCTAGTTAACTTTAACTTAAAATTCAAAATTAAAAAAATATTTTCTAAAAGTTTAAAAATAAAAAAGTATTTTTTATTTTTATTTTTAAATATTTTATTTTCTTAACCGTCTATACAAAATTTTAATTTGAAAAAAAAAAAAAACCAATTCACCTCCTCTTGTTATGCTAGAGTAGTTTTATATATCTTCAATAATATTAACAATTTTTAAAATAAAAAAAGGTTAGAAAATAAAACAAGAAAAGCTTCTCTCCTTCGCTCTGTATTCTCTCAAATATCTCTGCTCAGTTCTTCCTCTCCGTGTTCTCATTTTCTCATGAGGAGACGGAAGCCGGAGAGCCTTCTCGGCTGCACCGCCGATCATCGTACGGATTTACCACCTCCGATTCCATATGATTCCGACGCAGCCATCTCTGCTGCGGCTGCCCTTCTATGCGAGCTTAAACGTTCTTCATCGGTCAATAATTCAATCATCCACCGCTTATCTAATCATCCACTGGTTAGATCCATTATTCACCTAATCCCTGTCTTATTTCCCCTATTTCTTACAATCTCCAAAAAAATTCGATATCGTCTCCTTTATTTTAATTTTTTCTCATGAGTTGTAAGAATTTAAATTTTGAGCACAAACCCTAGATTGTTCAGCAACTGCTAAATCAAACAATCTCAACAAGAAATTTGGGGCTAATCGTTCTTCTTAGTTATGATGGATCATAACTTATTGATATTTTGACAGGAAGCAGAGATGGAGGCCACGAATGAGGAGCAGATGGGCGGCTTCGAAAATGGATTTGGAGATAAAGATGGGGAGAAGAAAGAGGAAACCGAGGAGAAAATGGAGGAAAAGAAAGGGCAGGGGAGGAAGAGAAGAGAGAAAGAAATGGAATCCTCGGGCTCTGTCGCCATGATCAAATGCAAGAAGACGGATGGTAAAGGATGGCACTGTAAGCGCCTGGCGCAGAGCCCACACTCTCTTTGCAGCTATCATCTCACCCAGCTCCGTTCCTACCGCTCTCGCTTCGACGACCAAGTCTCCGGCGATCACAGGAAGAAATATGCTTTCTCCGTGGATTCCGGCGGATCCGCCTCTAATTACTACTATTATTACTCCATTCTGGGACCTTGGTGGGGTAAGCGCAGAGGTCCCGTCACCGAAAGTTCGGAGGGGAATGAGGAGAACAGAATTTCTTCGAAGGATTGCAATGTAAAGAGTGCTGATAGTGAAGCTGCTGTTGATGTTGATGCTGTCGAAGAAGAAGAAGAAGAAGAAGAAGAAGAAGATGATGATGATGAAGATTATGGTGAGAGCTTCGGTAACGTTACCTATTTGCAGAAGAAGAAGAAGACGAAGAGGATGATCAAGAGGAAAGGGAGGAAGCCAGTGAAGGCTCGTTCTCTAAAATCTCTTCTTTGATTTAATTGAATGTTTGGCCATCAAATTTTTGCTTGATGATTTTGATATTTGAGCTCTGTATGTTGTGCTCAGTATGAATCCAACCGTGTTTTTAAGAAAAAAATTTAAATTTTATTAAGATAAATTAAAAAAATTATTAAATTTATTTTAAGAAGAATTATTGATTTTGATGTATTTTTAATTGCTTTATAGATAAAAAAAGATTATCTTGATAAATTTTAATTAAAGATTTAAGGATTTTTTCCTTGCAATGTGATCTTAATTGTTCTCCTAAGCTGTAAATTTTTATATTTTTTATTAAATGTTTGAAACTATTTTTTATATTTTTATTGGCATCACATCTGAAAACCTTTGAAGATTTGCAAATTTTGAAATTAAATATTTATTTATAACTAAATCCTATTAATTAATAATTCAATAAAATGATAAATTTAAATAAAATAATCATTTTTAAAAGCAGTTTCTTACTTTCTTTTATGTTAAGCAATCAAACGCTTCCTAAGGAGAATTCTGAAGTGTAATTAAGTATTTCTAATTGGTTTCTGCACTGTTAAAAAATCATAAATAAATCCCTCATCTAACCAAGCATGCCGCCGCGGCTCCGCCGGCGGGTGCCGGCCACCCCCTCTAACCTCACCTCCGTCGATCTCGTCTCTGTCGATGGTATGTTCTCTATGTTTTTTAATTTCATCAAAATGACCACAATTTTTTTTTTTTTTATTTCTGTTGGAGTGCATTCAACCAAACAATAATCCTCAGAATCATTAAAATTCTCGAGTTTATGTAAAAGTGGTTAATAGAGAGAGATTTTGGCTTCACGAAAACAAAGTTTTAATACAAAAATTAGTTCTAAAACTCTATTTTAAGAAGCAATAAAAAAATCGTCCCAAACGAAGCCTTTTATGTTATTATTGTACGAAGATCATACACACAAATAAGATAAATTAAGAGTAGCTTTTAGGAGACTAAAGCTTTTTTATATGGAGATTCGAGAATGGGAAAAGTCATAGGTGTTGACTCAAGCTTTTTTTGGGATAGTTTTTTTACTATTTTTTAAAGCAAGTTTTTAATACAAAATTTTCTAATTCAAAAATAAACTTTGGACTAGAAATCTAGTTTAAAAAATATTAGAAAAGTTGTCACAAATGAAGTCTCAGTTGAAATGATTTTAATAGAATATATTATAATTTACAAAGCATACCCTTCCCTATAACTGAAGAAAATTTTGTTTCAATATTATAGAAATGAGCTTTGAAAGAAGGTTTTTAAAGTAATAGGTGTAGCCTTGAGATATTGTAGTAATCTTCAATAGATTGTTGGTCTCTATGCAGAAGGGAAGATTAGAGATGAGAAAGATAAGCATAAGCTTTGATGTCAATATCAGGCATTGGTATTGATGATTTTTGCAATAGACAACTTTATTTGTGATGATATGTGTTAGGGTTTGTTTCGATAATGAGTACTAGCATCATTGGCACTAAAATGTTTTCACATTTGTGTCAATGGTTTATACTAGCTAGTCTTGTTAACGACAGCAAACATCAATATTACTGGCAATGTTGTGTGTCGACATTGGTGTTAATAGCACACATTATGTTTTTTTAAAAATAGAAATTAATAGGGTTAATTTTGAAGTTGAGCATCGACATTATTGAAAATATCATGCATTGATGTTAGTGTCGATTGTGTTCATTAGTATTTGGGTATGATGGACATCGAACGTTATGTAGGTAGCAAGCATTTGTTTTACTGATAATCATGTTCATTGATATTGATGTTGATTGCATTCATCATTCTTATTAGCAACAGCAAGCATCTAGGTTGATATTAATGGTATGCATTGACTTTATTACTAATGGTGTGCATCAACATTGGTATCGACGCCTACATCGTCCATATTGGTGATAGAGGACATTAATTTTTTTGGAAGAAATTGACGATATCCACAAATAACAATCAAATGATGATGGCCAGATAATTTTGTAATACTAGTGAAGTGGTGGTACTTGAAAAATGACAATCTGATGTGGTATTTATGGCATTGAGCATCAGACAGAGCTCTAGAATTCTTGATTTATCCAAGCTTTTTCAAATTTTCCTATCTAATTCAAGTGAAGATGGGTGAAATATTTTATTTATTTTAGCCAAAGTCTCCAAACGCTCCGTCGAATTGCCTATATTAATTCTTATTTATACAATGTCTTAGGTATTTTCATATTTTAATGATATCAAAGTTGAGTAATATTATGATTGTTGGATTTCTCTCATCGAGATACTTGTTTCAAACATAAGCACATAAATTCAAATATTATTTAGCCCCTTGAATACTAACATGAAGTTTCAACTACATCTCTTTGAATTTATTTAGGTCCATTTTGACTCGACTTAAGGTACTTATGAAGTTATTGGGCTTTTCTCATAGAAATGTTTGTTTTGATTTATATTAATAGAATTTAAATGGTGTTGAGTTTAACCCTAAAAGTTTCTTATTCAAATACTTATATCAAGATTTCTGTTTATCATAATATATACAGAAAAGTTACATAAAAGTTTGAAAAAAATTTGGATTTCTTTCGCTATCTTTATCAAATGGTAACAACTAATCACTGCTTAATATATGAAGAAACATTTCATGAATTTTCTTTTGAAACTTAGTTGAATAATTTAACTTTTGTGTAGCTTTGAACATGGGTGAATATCTTTGAAACATATTGATTTTTTTTATCTTCTTTCCATGTGCTTAATCTCTTATGTAGAAATTTTGTGCTATATCATTTTCAATTATAATATCGGTATATTTGTAATTTGAAGTAAGATCATCACTCTCTTTTTATAATAACTATTATCAAAATGATATTATAAGTAGTATGATAGCCTTGGTATTTAAAGATCAATGAACTTTAGGCTTTAGATCATCAAGATTCATGCAGTCTTTGTCCAACAAAGTCTAGCAAAGCCTTCATGGGTTAAAAAATCTCTATAATCATCAATAAAGAAGAAAAAGAGGATATATTGACCAATAGAAATTGTGCGAAAGAATATAAGAATTACATGTTCTTCATAAGCAACTATGTAAACCCGTTATTTATACGATTTTTGAGTCATATGTAACCTTCATAGCAAACCGTGTAACGCTATAATCAATCCTATTTGAAAGGATTGCATGATCTCTAACAATGTTGCGCACGAATTCGAATAAACTAATATTTGAAATAACTAATGAAAATAAAAAAATAAAATGATATACGCCAGTCAGCCGATGACATGATCTTCAAATAAGTTTTATTTTTATGAGCAAATTATAATCATATTGAGCTAATCTTTGTGATGTTTTTTTTTTGGTCATTTAGTCCAATTTAGGCATGCTCACTCATCGCATATATAAGTTCGAATTCAAGATCTCTTAGTTGATAGTCTAAGCTCATAGTCAATAGACCAAAGTGAGCTATGTGATGCTATTTGATTATGTTAAGCATTTTTTTTCTCATTGGAAAAAAAAAAAACTATATAACGGTCAAATAGATGGTCACATGACAAAATATCGTTTTTTTTTATTTTTTTCAAAATAAAAAAATGATAAGGCTGCAGAAATTTTTTTGCCAAAAGGACAGACCGAGTGTTAAAGCTGAAATGACTATTTTATCCTCATTTGCGGTCGCTCTTTCACGAATGTCAAAATCACTAATGTTTTTCTTTTGTATTTTGTAATTTCTTTTTTCCCTTTAAAGCACAAACCTCCACTTGGCAAATAAGCAATTCTACCAAATATAAGGGGCATAAACGTAAATGTATAAACAGCACGAATTTACTCTACCCTAAAATATAGCTGGAAAAAACAGAAAAGGCAAGCGAAGCATAAACCCTCTTGCTCCTTCTCTCTCTCTTTCGTTCTTCAGCCTCAAGATCTACAGCTCTTTCTCTTCTTCACTCCACCTATCGGGCGCACGAGCTAACTTCTTCTTCTTCTTCATCTGCTTTGCTTCGCTGATTCTTTTTCTGCTCTGCTTCACTAATTGATGAGGATAAGGAAGCAGGCGTCGAAGCTCTTAGGATGGGCTTACCATTCTCCGTTTGCTTCTTCATCTGCTCAGCCGCCGTCCGAAGCTGACGCCGGCGAGATTCAGTGCCAGCTTAATCTCTCTCCGTGGGATGCCATCAATAGTCCCCAGTACACGATCTCCCAGGTCAGATCGCTCTCCCGTAATTTCTTATCTCCACCTTTTCGCATTTATACTCTCTTTTCTCATTGTTTCTACCCCTAGGGTTTACAGTAATTCCCAAGCCTGCTTCTTTTTTATCTCTAGGGCTGTTAGGGTTTAAACCTAACAGATCTATTATTCCTCCTGTTAATTTCGATATATTTTATTTTCCGAATCTGTATGAAAGGCGCCGTTCTGCTTTTAATTATTGGAAACCCTAGAAGTTAATTAGCGGCCATTTCTTCGCCACATCAATGCCTGAGAAGTCGAACTGAGCTCCTGGTCATTCTTCTTCGAGCTTCTATCGAGACTGTTTCCTTCTCATATATTTTGTTTGTCGCTATTAATTTATCCCTGCATTCTCCAAAACCTAGATGGATGCCTTTTGGGAATAGAATTTTGGGATTTTATTTGGGGTAGAGGGGCATTCCGGGAACTATCTTGTAAAATTTATGACATTTTGAGAACAGCTTATCTGCTTCCCCAAGCTTGTTATTGAGATTATTAGGGTTAGGATAGTTCATAGTTTCTGATGGAAACAGAAGAGGTGATCTGAAGAGAAGGTGTTTATTAACATATGGAGCAATTTGATAATGGTGACGTTGTAGTACTATAATACTATTGATGAAGTTATATTTTATTTGAATGATTCAGGCTTGTTTTGTTTCAAACACGTATCAGTTGTCAGGATATCTTCAAGAAGCAGATAAGTCATAGGTCGTATTTTGCTTAATCTGTGTAGAAAATGAGATTAACTTATCATAAGGGTTTTCATTTTGGGGTGAAGTAACTGAATATTTTTGGATTTTTTTCTGAGATTAGTGCACTAATCTCAGTACAAATTCAAGAATATTCAAATCCATCATGACGTGATTTGAGTTAGGATGTTCTTAAATAATTTTTGTGTTCAATATAAGCTCTAAACGAGGAAGAAAATCTCCTTGAAATTTGGCTTAGTTCACTGCAGTTACTAGCTTAACTTATGTAGATTATATATAAGAAAAGGTTTTGTTTAACCAGGTCATTTTTGGGTTATTAGGGGCTATGGGTAAGGATTATTATCCAATAAGATCGATGTTCAGTGCAATTGATCAGATGGAGCATAGGTGGTTTCAGAACTATAATTTAATTTGTTTTCATTGGTAGTTACATTATGGGGTGTAGCTAAGTCAAACTGACTTGTGAGCTAGCTCAAGGTAAACTTGGTGAATGGCTTGCAATTGTGCTCGATGAGCTTATGTGTCAAGTTGCAGCTAGCCTCAATCTAATTGCTAGTGTGTGAATTGACTTGTTTATAAAATGTTATAAAAATCTATGGAAATGATTAAAATATGAATTTATTAAAAAATATGAAATCCTAGCTAATTTTCTTCCATTCTCTTAATTTAATACTCGTCACTTATACAACAATTTTTCATTATTTTCATAATTTCATTGTTATAGTTCCTTTAATTAGAATTATCATCTCATTCTTTTGAGCCTACTTAAATTCTAAATTAATTTAGAGTTCAAATTTGATTAATTAATAAAGTTAAATTGAAATTAGGAGAAAGTCAAACTTAGGTCAACTCATATATACTCCTTAAATTGAAGTTAGGGGCTAGTCAAACTTAGGTCAACTTCTTTATACTCCTAGTTCTAGATGACCCCTAGTTTAGTAGTAACTAAGGGTGCAATATAGTTAAAGCTTAAGACAACCGACCAGTTGTGCCTTAGAACATTAGACTCATGGAAACTAGGAAGTAGTATAAAAATAGAAACTAGCAAGCCAATAGAGAAAAATGGACTAACCCCTAAGATCATCTTGACATATTTTATAATATAATAGCAATATACAACATTTTTTAAGTGACTCAAGTATTTGCTCTTTGTAAACTCTTTCAAGGATGTTATACAAAAGTGGTTCAACTCGTTGTCTGCTACTAGCCACTGCTCATCAGAGTAATTTTTCTATCTCTTCATCTCCTAATTCGTTGCTTCCAAGAGGCCATTAAAGACCTCTCAATCACTATACTACATCATGAAAAAAAAGAAAGTAGATCCCTTTCGCTCCTCGTAAAATCATAATTGGTGACAAAGCATCACAAAAACTACTTTCTTCCTCAAATTGCATGACAAAAGTTCAAATTTTTGGTTTCCAAGGATTTGTCTACAACCATGGAGGACCTACCATAAAGTTCTCCATATAAATCAGCACTATAAAGTTTGATCAAAAGGTAAAAGCAACATCCCTTATCTTATCAAGCTCCCATGAAGAGAAAGAAAGATCTTGAGCTTATCTACTTCGCCATTAGAAGTAGTAAAGGATGGATGTTTCTTGTCGAGGGAGCTTTGATGCTAGTGGTGTCAATTAATGACATGACATGAAAACCTGACCTGAAATTAACCCAAAAAATCATGCTTGGGTTGGCTTGCTTAACAAATGGGTTGGGTTCATGTCCAAATTCTTAACCCATTTGAAAAATTGGGTAGTGTCAAGATTAATCTGCTAATAAAAAAATGACACTACAGGAAAATGTCATGTTACCAGCGAACGAAATACGCTGGTAACCCTAGAAATATGTAGGAAAATATCATTTTTCGGTGAATTTTTTATGAAAACACATCCGACGATAATTTATGCGTTGGAAAATATTAATCGGTGAAATTTTACAACAACAACATCAAGCCTTTGTCCCACAATGTGGGGTCGGCTACATGAATCCTTTTTCACCATTGTGTCCGATAAAAAGTAAAAAATTGTATCCTCGAAAAAATTTTCGGCAGCATGTCAGGCGAAAAAGAGGATGCTAATACGTCGTATTTATTAAGAGAATTCTGACATTTAATCCATCGGTATTTCCGGCGCATTTGTACGTCGAAAAAACTAACTTTTAATCGCCGCCCTGATCCATCGCACAACTATCGACAGATAATAATGGAAGATTTATCACCGAAAATTCTAGCATAAAAGTATGCCATAAATGGCATTCCATTTTTGTTAATAGTATTGCCAATAGAGTTTTCGACGTAAAATCCATCAAAAACCTGCAGCATAAACAAAAAAAAAATAACTTTCTGACTTATAAAACTGATTTCTAAAAAATAATCTACATACAAATGTTTCAATACAATATACATTCAAACATACATCTCTAATAAAAAATATCACCAAATATTAAACATAAAACATATAAACATGAACAAAAATAAGAAGAATATCATCAAAAAACATCTAATAATAAATAAAGGCAGGCGTCTAGAAAATAAATAAGTTTATATGTCCACGCAAACAAATAAATACAGATGTCAAAAATAAAATATACAACATCTACTATGAATCAGTCTCCTCCTCTACTGAAGATGTATTCTTTCCACTGAATTACTCCCTCATTTTTTCACAATTCATCTAAAAATTGAGTTTGCTGCATTTGCATCTGCCAGTCAGCTTGTGCTTTCCTAACCTGCTCTAGCTCGGCTGTAAGGGAGATGTGTATTTTTGAGACTTTAAGGCAGCACCAGTTGTATGCAAAATTCTTCAAATGTGAGTTCTGGCTGAGGAGTATTTCCTTTCTGGGACATGTGGTGAGTGGTGATGGTATTTATGTTAATCCCTAGAAAGTTCAAGCAGTCACTAATTGGTCGAGGCCTACTACGGTGTTTGAGATACGTAGTTTCTTGGACATTGCTGGATATTATAGGAAGTTTGTAAGGGATTTTCTCAGATTTCGGCACCTCTGACGAGACTGACTCAAAAGTTTGTAGATTTTGTTTGGACACTAGAGTGTGAGACTAGTTTTCAGAGATTGAAGGATTGCTTGACTTCTGCTCCAGTTTTGGCTCTTCCCTCTGGTATAGAAGGATTTCAGGTATTCAGTGATGCTTCATTGAGAGATTTGGGATGTGTGTTAATGCAACATGGTCGGGTGATAACTTATGCTTCAAGATAGTTGAAGCCACATAAAAGGAATTATCCGACGCATGATCTAGAGTTGGATGCTATTATATTTGCTTTAAAAATTTAGCGTCATTTCTTGTATGGTGTGATATTTTCACATATCATCAGAGTTTGAAGTACATATTCACTCGAAAAGATCTGAATTTGAGATAAGGGAGATGACTTGAATTGATCAAGGACTATGATCTGATTATTTAGTATCAGCCTAGTAGGGCCAACGTAGTGGCATATGCTCTAAGTAGAAAGTCTTCAGGATTATCAGGTATACAATTCACTTTGGATGAGTATTTGATACGTGATATGGAGAGATTATATTTGGAGGTGATTTCTTCTATTGAGTGGAATTCTTGTATAGTGACTCAGATGACCATTCAGCTCACTTTAAAAGAAAATATTCATGAAGCTTAAAAATTAGATGCAGAATATTCAAAATTGTATGATCAGATCAGATCTGGTAAGAAATCTGAACTACAAGTTTTTGATTACGGTATTATTTTTTATAAGGATAGACTTTGGGTCCCTATGTTTGGAAATTTGAGGCAAGAGATTCTACACGAGGCTCATTATTCAGATTATATCATTCATCCAGGAAGCAGCAAGATGTATGGAGATCTAAATGATATGTTTTGGTGACCTGGATTGAAGAAAGACATAGCGGAGTTTATTTCGAAATGTGAGGTCTGTCAGCTAGTAAAGGTAGAGCATCAGCGACTAGGAGGTCTTCTACAATTGTTACCTATTCCTGAGTGAAAATGAGAAGAGGTGACAATGAATTTTGCTATGGGTTTCCTCAGATCAAGACAATGACATGATACTATTTAGGTTCTTGTTGATTGACTGATAAAATATGCCCATTTCCTTCACATTAGACAAACAAATTCGATAGACCAGTTAGCACAGATCTATATTAAAGAAATTATCCGGTTACATGATGTGTCGAAAGTGATTGTATATGATCGGGATGGTAGGTTTACCTCCATATTATGGAGAGGTATTCATCAGGGACTGGGTACGAAGTTGTATTTCAGTACAGTTTTTCATCCGCACACAGATGGACAGTCTGAAAGGATTATTTAGATACTGGAGGATCTTTTGAGATTATGTATTTTGGATTTTGGGGGCAGTTGGGAGGATCATATCCCATTGATAGAGTTTGCATATAATAATAGTTATCAGTCCAACATTTGCATTGCTCCTTATGAAGCTCTGTATGATAGAAAATACATTACTCCTTTGACTTTGGCGAGGTGGGAGATAGACAAGTGACAGGTTCAACCTTTGTGGATGATACTATTACAAAGATCAATTTGATTAGAGAAAAGGTTAAAATCTGCACAAGATATACAGAAGAAATATTACAATCAGAAGCACAGATTGGTTGAATTTTAGATTGGTGATATTGTGTATGTCAAAGTCAGTCATATAAAAGGTGTTAGCAGATTTGGGAGAATTAATAAGCTCAGTCTAAGGTATATTGGACCTTTTGAGATCATTGAGAGGATTGGTAGTTCTGCTTATAGTTATTATTACCTGATCATATGTCTGATATACACAATGTGTTTCACATATCATCTTTAAGAAATTAGATATCTGATTCTGGGAAGAGATTATCTGCTGATAATGTAGAGGTTCATATAATTCTACAGTACATAGAAGAACCTGAAAGGATTTTGGCTTATGATGTATTGAGAAGCAAACAAATACGTATGGTTAAGGTACAATGGAAGCATATATATGATAGTTAGAGAGGCTACTTGGGAGAAGGAATCTGGTATGAGACAGTTATATCCAGGTTTCTTCTGACTCATTTTGCTTTAGAAATGTCGAGGACGACATTTTTCTTAAGGTGGGTAGATTATGAAACCCAATTCGTCCAGTACAAATTAAGTTCGTCTGGGATGAACAGTTAGAACTTTAATTTTGTCTGTATGAATGGTTTAGACGAATTGAACGAGATTAGAACAGAGGTGTTAATCCATGTATAATATTAATTATTGTTTGTACAATTTTCATCTGAATGCAAAATAGAGGCATTCATCCCTTCACGATATTAATTATCGTCTGTACGATTTTCATCTGAATGCAAAATAGAGGCGTTCGTCCATGTACGATATTAATTATCATATGTACAATTTTTGTATGAGTGCAAAATAAGGACGATCGTCCTGGGACAAACATAAATATCATCCCGTGCGATCGAAAATATCTATTCCCGTGCAATCGAAAATATATATTTCGTTATTTAACTCATTCTTTTGCTCGGTTGAGAGAGAGAAAGAGATAGAGGAAAAAAGAATAAATCTATTTTTGGGTGACATCAGGCCGTTTTCGTTCATCGACGCAGTAGGGAAAGTCGTTCGACTCAAGGTAATGCATATTATGTCTATCTCAATTTTCAAAAATGTGAAAGTTTTAACGAATATTCTGATTAAACTTTATATCTGTTTGCGAAAAATAGGGTAACTTTGTACCTGTAAAACTTTAACCGTGTAACTTTTTATATGTTTGTTTGATCGAAAAATATAGTTTTGAAAAAGTATTAATTTTCTTTAGGAAAGTTAAAAAGTTGAATTTTAGTTTTGGAATCGAACACGATATTAAGAACGATATACCATCTTAAAAGGAGAGAATATCATTCACTAATTGGTTCAGATAACAAAACTTTTACTTTATCCTTATTATCGTAGTCAAACTCGAGAAAAAATCACATTTGACCCCAAATGATCAAAATGGAATTTAATCGAGTGTTTGACTATGCTAATATGGATTAAAGATCATTAATTTCTTAATCAAAACCACGATAATAATTGGTATATTTCTCCGAAGAGAGAAGATATCAATCATTATCGATCGTTTGAAAATGATGATAATGATCGTCGGGTTTGATTATCCCAAAGAAAATTAATTGAAGTTTTTGAAAAATTATTGGTTTTGAAAATAAGTTCTGGGTTTCTAAATCTCCTACGAGCGCAAGCCCTCGTAGTTAATTACATCGTAGAAAATCAAAATTTTTTATAGAGATTATGTTTATGCACATTCTAAATATTTTTTGGAAATTTTCTATCGGGTATTCTGAAATCTGAGGGGTTTTTAATGAATAGAAAACTTTTGGGATGTTGAAAAATAGTGCAACAATATAATAAAAGTCTTAAAATATTATTTTACACAATTCCTGGTAATTTGGTAATTTTTTTATTTTCTGTTGTCTACCATTATACAATATTGTGATATTTTGATACATGATCAATTACTATGTAATTTTTATAATGTGATGATATATGTGCACATGTGATTAAATGATATCTGTAGGGAGTTATAAAGGGTCAGAATCCTTTGAGATTCTGTCTGTGTCAGAGAATTTTTTGGACTCATCAGAGGCATGAATCATTTGAGATTTTATTTGTGTTAGAAAATTTCTGGGAGTTATAAGGGGCCAAAATCCATTGAGATTCTATCTGAATCCGAGAAATGTGATTTGAACAACTCTATATATCTTATATGTTATGATGCTGTAAACACAAATCAAAAGGGAGTCATAAGGGGTCAGAATCATTTGAGATTCTGTCTGGGTCCGGGAAACATGATATGAAGAACTCTGTGATATAAAATTCAATTTATTCGTTTGTTATGTTATTTGATTCATGTATTATGTTCTGTTATCTGATCCATTTGTTCTGTATTGTTATCTGAATTATATAATAATTGTTATGCAATTATTATATTATCCTCAGTTTTGTGATTCTTAGTTCAATGAATTATTTAAATAGTAATTAACTGCTTTTAAATCGTCAGTAAAATAATTTAAAAAGGGGTATTTGGAAATTTGGATTGGCTCGTGTAACTTGTTGAGCTATTATAGCTCACTATGGTTTTATTCAAGATTTTCAAGATCTGGTAAAGGGAAAGAGGTTGTGAACTAGTTGTTTAGGATCAGATATATGAGATTATAGGTATTTTGCTATTTTGATTTTTTGTACAATCATGACTAGTTTACTTTTTAGTTCTGTAACTCTATCTGTAGTCATGTACTGTAGTGTATATGATTATTTTGATGAATAAAAAAACTTTATGAATGAGTTTTCATTATTTGAATGTTTTAGACAGCTATGTGGTTCTTTATTATTTCAATGAATATTTGCAGAAAATCTGAAATAATTCCAAAACTAGATATTGAGGTTTGCTTGTCACCACTCAACATGATAGGACCTGTCCTGATCGGATTGGGTTGTCACAGATTTAGCCCTACATAAACATGACCACCTGTAAAAAATTATGTGAGCATTCAGATCATTTCTAACCTAGGGTTAATCTAATGTCTATCACGTTAATTCAAATATTGCATAAAGAAATAAATAATCACATCAATCAAATATAACAACCAATATGTAGTAAAAACCACGAAAAACTTATCACACAAGTAATAGAAATTTAAACATCAGCCTAGCCTAAAACTATAGTTAGTTGTCCATAATCTAAAATGTGTGTAGTAGATCGTGTGGCATAGATATGTCATATTATAGTTAATTTGTTGATGTTGTCTAATGTTTTGATTTGTTATATACTTAATGGATTTTAATTTAAGTTTAAATATTAATGCCTTAATGTTGATTTTAAAGTATATTTTAGGTGTTAAGTAATTACTATCTTTGTTTACACTAAAGCCGTAAAGTTTATTTCACCTTATTTAGAGCTAAGTTAATAGCTCGTAGGCATGGGTTACCTAGTATTAACCAATTTTGATTAATTTATTTAATTGATTGGAAATTGAAGAATTAATAATTTTTCATTAAATTAGTTGATTGTTGATTTTAAATATTAAATTAATTAAATTTGCCATCAATCGATTCGTGGCGTTGTCATAGTGAGCTCGAGTACGAAACCTCCTTAGGACACATAGCCCCTCAGCTCAATGTAGTACATCCTATAAACTAGGTTATATAGTTGAATTAAAAATTTTAATTTGTTTAATTCATTAATAATTAATTAATTCTAATATTTTACACTCCATTGAATTCAATCTTGGCATTGTCATAGTGGGCTCGAGGAACCAAGCCTCCTTAAGATACTTAACCCTACAACTCAAGGTAGTCCATCTTATAAACTTTATTTTTGGAGTACTTGTTATGTATTAATGACTGGTTAATTGATTTTATTAATCAATTTAATATATTTTTATAGTTTTACTTAATTATTGAATTTTATGAATTATTTAATATATTAAATTAAGGGGTCAAATTTTGACTTTTAAAATTAAAGTAAAATTTTGAATTTTTAGTATTTTTTTAGATATTAGACCCCAATATGAGTAATTAAACACTAAGTTTGTTGGAATTAAATTTTTTTACATTAAGTTATGAATTTATAAACTACGATTGATTAAAATGTTGTCTTTTTGACTTTGACTTATTTCTGGTGATTTGATATTTTTAATAGATACTAGATCCTAAATGGAGTTAAATGACTTTGAGTTTGATCGATTTAAATTTTTTTGGAATTAATTATTATTTTTCAAAGTTTGTCTAATTATTTGAATTTTTAAATGGTTTGTTAAAAGAACTTTTATTGATTTTGGTCCAAATTAATTTCAAACTTCTTGAAATCACTTCTAAAGGCTGGGAATGACCTAAAGGAGTGTTCTCAAGTGCTTGAGAATTATTTGAAAATTCTAATTATTTTTAATTAATTAAATATTTTTTTCTTGAAAATTAAATAAATCCTAAATTAGAAATCTAATGAAGTGACTTTTAATTTTCTTAAACTAAAGGTTTAATTTTGGTTAATTTGATATATTATTTGTAATTATTGGTTTTAATTTGGATTAATTATGATTTAATTAAAATCCTAAGTCGATTTTAAGGCTTAATTTTGAGTCGCCTAAATGGTGGACTAAATGGATCCCAATCCTACTGAAACTTGGGCCATGAGTTCACCTAATCTCAAGTCCCAATCCCACTGAATTTGGGCCCACCAGTATGAGTTTAAAAATGGGTTATTTAAACCACTGATTGGGGATGCAAATGGGGCTATCTAACCCTTACACTAAGCATGACTAACAAAGCACAACACAAGTTGTAATTCCCATTGGAAAGGCTATTATTAACTTGAACTTAAGGGTTAATTAATGACCCTTAAATTCAAATTAATTGAAAAGTGCCCTTAATCAAGTCAAACATAAGGAAATTTTTTTTGGACATATTAGAGACAAGCCTAAAATTGATTCCCCAAAATCTCAATCCATGGTGAGTTCATCTAATGCTATAATTGCAAAAATACCCCTAGAGTTCTAGTTGTAATAACTTATGTTTCATGCATAATCATGGATTTAGATTACAGGGCTTCTGTAGGTTTCCTCAAGACCTTGCCAACCTACCTAAGAACACCTAAATTTGTCAAGTGTGTGAGGAGTTATTAATTTTTGAAGTTCACTACAATTTCTAGAATTTTAAATAGGGGAATTATACAGTCAGCCGTGCACTTTCCATGCGAGCTCCATTTGATTGGTTTGCCAATCATTGGCGACTCGTTGGATAACGTAGAATTAATGACAATCGTTAAATGGTTAATCGAACTACTACGTTTATATGAGCGCGAGATTGTAGGATTTAATCAAAACCATTAATTGAGATCAACTGCTCTGATTATGTCTTCAACCTTCTGCAATACTTCATGACTGTGAGGCTTTTCCAACATAATCCGAGAGATCCACCTACGAAACTCCACCATATTTTGTAGAGGGCATCAAGATGAGGAAAGCCTTTAATCCAACGTTAGAAATCCATTAGGGTGAAGGTTTCATTCACACTTGACCAAACTGCTTAGTCAGGGGGCTCGAGATTGGGATTTTACCTTAGGGAAAGCCCCATCGAATGACTTTTCTTATCATGAAGCTTGAGAGGATGATGAAGAAAAACTTTCCTTCATACTCCATGACTGAAGGATCACCGGAAGCACCACTTCGAGCGGAGGGTGAAAAGATTTCACCGGAGTTCACTCGAATCAATGGTCGGAGATGGCTGGAGGGCAAGAGAAAGGGAAAGAAGTAGGAGGCTTTGGGGAATGAAATCGAAAGGCATGGTAGGAATGAGGCTGGATAAAATGAGACGCGATATTCAAAGCTCAACCACAGCCTTAGTCGGCTAGGATGGATCAGGCAAGCCACTAGATGGCTAGCTACCATGAGGAGAGGGAAGCTTCTCTGAGCCTTGTGAGCTCAAAGTCAATAAGCTCAGGCCCTGGAAAGCCTTTGGATGAGACTCGAGACAAAGGGGACCACCGGAGCTCGATCTCATTCGCCCTAGTTGCCGTCGGCCCAGTTTTGGTCAGGGTGAGGTTGAAAGGATACTAGAGGTCTGACGAGCTTAACCAATGGATTAATTTTCCATGGCGAAGTCCATTTGAGCACAATGGCCTGAGTTGACCCAAATATGTATGGTTTGGGTCAACTTGGGTGTAACCTGGGTTAAGCCAGGGGCTGGGGTTGATATTGAAGGTGCATTGGGTCAAGGGGGATCCAGTGCAACTGTCCATTGAGCTTGATTTAGTTTGTGGTGAGAAAGAGCGCATGTTAAAGTGGTTTTGACCACTTTGGGCTAGCTTAAGTCTTAACCCAAGTCAACCTAGGGGCTGGGCCAAGGCCACTCAATGCAAGTGTTGATTAGGCTTAGTGAAGCCTAGGTTGAAAAATGGCTCAACCCTTAGTGGTTTTGACCACTTTGCGTTAGCTCAATTTCCAACCTGATTTTACCCAAGGGCTGAGTCAACTAAGACAGGTGCATTGGGTCAGGAGGAACCCAATGGGATCATTGGCTTGATCCAATATGGCTTAAGGGTGAGATATGGATTAAGGATAACTCTCTTTAGACACTTTTATCAAGTCATATGACTAAACCAAGCGGGTCAAAGGCTTGGGTCTTTAAGAGAAGTCTCCTAGGGACTTAATAGATCATTTTATGGGTTTGAATTAGCTTGGAAAGCCTTGGTCAATGGATTTGAAAAGGGTAGGAGTGTATGTGGGCTTGGTCAAACTTGATTGACTTGGTCAACCAAGCTGCCCGAAGGTCAAGGGTAGGGTTCATTGAGTTTGGGTTGATTATTTGAATTCAACGGATGTGGTTTCAAGTGATAAGAAAGCTATTTGAGTTGAAATGCATATTTGAAAGGTAAAGGTCACTTTAGTTAACCATGGTTGATTTGATCAACTAGGTCAAATCAAATCTTGATTTTGAGTCCAATATACTCCTAGTGATGTTTATGATACCTTAGAAGAGCTTTTAAGGCTTGATGTGATTGAGTTATGTTAAGTTTTGGGGAAAAGTCCAAATTTATCCTCAAAGGGCATTTTGATCATTTTGACCCCTGGTCAACTATGGGTCAAACTTGGTCTATCAAAATGCAATTTATTGGTCAACATGTCATGAAAAAACTATAGACATGATCAAAAGTTTTGGGGAATGTCCTAAGATCAAATTTGAAAGGTGTTAGGTCTAGTGGCATATGATGTAGATATTTGAGGTTTTGCATCTTTTGGATTTTAATTCAATTTCAGGAGTTAAAAGTATCATATTGGGTTCAAATTTTGAGAGTTTACCCTAGGGACATGCCTAATTAGTATGCAATTGATAGATCATGAATCAGAGATTATTTGGCTGAGTTTTGAGATGATTGAAAATTACCCATAAAAGATTTCCAGGCATAGGCCTTTAACATTGGATTTTGACTTAAAATTTTTGATTTGAATACAATTTTGGGTTTGAATGATTGAGTTTGAATCATTCACATCTATCACAATCAAATAGATGATTGAGATTGATTGAATATGATTGCAGCTTGATTAAAGGTTGGATTAAAGGGTGATTGAAAATTAGATTGAGGTTTGGAGTGAAAATTGAATTAGAGATTAATTGGAGGATGTATTGAAGTTTGATTAGAGGTTGAATGGGTTATGATGATCTCATACAAAGATGAGGTCAACATCATCGTACAATCATCACTTATGATATTTATGTAAGTATAATATAATTATCATCAAACTATTGGTCCTCTTAGCGTTTATGAGTATGACTATGTAACTCAACTTTATTGGATTCTCTATCAAGCATCTCATTCTGCAATATACTTAGATTAGCATGCATAAAAATTTATTAAAATTATTACCAATTTTTATCTATGCTCAGTGTTTAGAATTGATCCCCAATATGGAGGGAGCTACCCAGGCCCCTGACGTCATAAGCTCGGTTATGCCTGTTCTACTCCCTCCTTATTATAAAATCTAGCTTGCCCCAAGCATTGTCGAGCTCTATTCATACACCCTCTCCAATCCAAAACGGTCGCTCGCCTACCGTCCTAATGCGAATGATTTTTCTCGCAGGAGAGTTGCTTCGTATTTCTCAAAATTTATTCTGATTTGAGTACCATATTCAGGCAACCTATAGAAATCTCGATGTATACAACAAATTTTTTTAAAAAATTCTTTAGTAGAGTAATAAAATATGAAGAGATGTTAATAATATTATAACTTACTAATCTCAAACTCTCTGAACCACTTGTCGTGCACTTCTTTTGAGATTTTCTGTCAAGAGACATGGATCACCAAATCTCATATGTATGATATCCTTTATCTTGTGTATGGGCTATTTTGATGGATAAAACATGCACAAAATATTTAGTTGAAGAATATTATTTCTTAAATATATGTGCAATATAAAACATAAACATTTACGTACATGTCTCCCTCAAGCTGAATCAGCATGGGCCCATTTGCATTCGATGCTATAAGAAATATGTTATATATATTGTATGTCTATTATATTGTATCAATACATTCCTCAATCACGGGGGAGGGCTCATTTGTAATTTATGAGAAACACTACTATTTTTTTTTTTCATTTTCGGGCTTTTCCACATAAAAACTATGATGTCTTTTGCATCTTTTTTTATTTGTCTATGGTAGATCTTCATACAATGCTAATACCTTAAATATTTTATCTCTGTAGTAATAAATTTTCTAGCACACAACAATTAATTGCAAATAGCATGTATCATTTAGGCTTTGTTGAAGTCACATATCTATATCCAATATCATCACCCAAAATCCTAACAGATCATAGCGAACTCTTAACCTTTGACAACTTCAACTATTAGGTTAAGGCATGGATGAGCAAGTTCATTGAGCTTTGAAAATCATATTCAAGAGAGTGCTAAAGCCTAATTTTTATTATAAATAAAATTTTAAACTTGATTTTAATTGTAATGATTTATCTCAGTCGAACTTTTATTCTTAAGACCCTAAAGAAAAAAAAAACTAGATAATTATAGAATAATTTATATGAAAGGATAAACAAAGATTTGCAATGGATTGTAAACCTTCTATAATTATATCAATATTCTTGATATGCTATCAAAAAATTATCTTGATCAGGCACGAATCTTGATGTGAAATCAAGTTGAAAACTTCCAAAATTAAAATTGGGACCATATGAACTCCGATTTCAGCAAATTTATAGTCGAATTGAACGTCTCGGAAATACGAACCCAACGACACCAAATTAGACTCAATCCGAGCCCAAATGAGTCCAAATCAAGGACCTGAAGCGCTGTTGAAAGGTTCAAACCATAATTTGGGTCAACAAACGGTTTCGAAACAAGACGTGCTTATAGTAGAATCAAGCGGCTTGACGAGACGAATCCAAAACGAGCCCAATATCGCCGAATTCCGACATCATTAAGGCCTTCAAATGTCTAACGAATGGTGCATAATCAAGGGATTCAATATCGGCTGTCCATCAAACCACTTTCCATTTACCCTTAATTAATCTCTCACCTATTTACAGGTCATGCCACTCTAAACATTTATAAATAGACCCCTCATTCCTCTTGAAAAGGGATCCAAGCAAGAAGAAAATAATATAAGAGAATGAAGAAGCTCCTCCTCGACCACCTTCTGAGTTTGCTGGACCACCACTTGGTGCCCTCACCTCCGCTGGAACACCACCTGACGTCGTTGCTCCGTCGGACTACCACTTGAGGCACTGTGCTCCACCAGGCCACCACTTGAGGCCCTGTGTTCCCCCAGGCCACCACTTGAGGCCCTGTGCTCCACTAGGCCACCACTCGAGGCCCTCACCTCCGTCGGACCATCGCCTGACGATGTTGCTGCGCCGGACCACGACTTGAGGCCCTCACCTCCGCCGGACCACCGCTTAACGTCGTTGTTCCACCAGACCACCACTTGAGGCACTGTGCTCCACCAGGCCACCACTTGAGGCTCTATGCTCCACCAAGCCACCGCTTGAGGCCCTTGCCTTCGTCGGACCACCGCCTGATGCCGTTGCTTCATCAAATCACCACTTGAGGCCCTTACCTCCTCCAGACCACCGCCTGTTGTCGTTGCTCCGCCGAACCACCACTTGAGGCACTGTGCTCCACCAGGCCACCACTTGAGGCCTTGTGCTCCACCAGGCCATTACCTATGGCCCGGACTTCCGCCGGACCACTATCTGACGTCGTTGCTCCGCCAGAACACCACCTGAGACCCAGACTTCTGCCGGACAACTACCTGTGGCCCGAACTTCTGTCAGGACACCACATGATGCCCAGAGTTCTACCAGAGTACCGCCCTACTACAACGATCTTTCTAATCTCAATCTCCTGCATATTACAGTCCTTCAAACCTACATCGTCGGACAATGGTCTTTCTGACCTCGGTCTCCTGCCAACTACGATCTTTCCGACCACTATCCCATCGACTATGGTCCTGCGCACCGACCAAACAAACATGTCTATGTAACTCCCACCATGTAATGTGCTCTATATGATGTACGTTTGTGACATCAAGCCAAGGCCTTCTCCTAAGGAAGGGCCTCATTTGTAATCGACTGCAAATACTAGTTGATTCATTCATACTGGGTTAGGCCCCGTGGTTTTTCCCCCTATTCAGGTGTTTCCATGTAAGAACTCTTGTGTCTTTTATGAATGCTACACCTTCTCTCTTATCTGATTGCGTGCTGGATCTTTGTGCAATGCTAAGACGTTAAACTATATATTTCTCTACCGCCGCAAATACTCTATGACGCAACAATTCTTTTATTTTGAATAAATATCTTTATATATCTACAAATTTAATAGATAGATATATTGAGATAATTTGTTTCAAACCAAAACATATACATAAAATGATAAAATACTACAAAAGAGAGAAAACGGTAAGTGATCAAAGCAGAAAGGGAAAGGGAGAAAAGAAGAAGACAACTGAGATCTCTGACTTTTCAACGCCGGCGCCGTCGGATTGCACGGCCTGACTTCTTGGCGAGTTGGTAGGTCCATCGTAGCTCGATGATTAGATCAACTGCTCGAAGGGTTAGAACGATCGATCCTTCCAACCATCTCTTTTTTTCTTAATAGCATTGAGATTTTGACAGGAAGAGTTGGAGACCGCGGACGAGTCGCCGGAAATTACCGTTGCCGGAAACGTCTTCCTGGACAAGGAAAAGGAGGAGGAGAATGAAGAATTAGAATACAAAGCGGAGGAGAAAGAATCGGAACCCGCGGGCGTGATGAAATGCAAGAAAACCGACGGCAAAAGATGGCGCTGCAAGCGCCTCGCGAAGCCCCCGCACTCTCTTTGCAGCTACCACCTCACCCAGCTCCGCTCCTACCGCGCTCGCTTCGAAGACCAAGTCCCCGGCGACCACCGAAAGAAACCTCCTTTCGCCGTGGATTGCGGCGGAGCCGCCTCCAAATACTACTACTACTACTCCATTCTGGGACCTTGGTGGGGTAAACGCAGAGGTCCTGTCAACGAAAGTACTGAGTGGAATGCGGAGAACGACATTTCTTCGAAGGATTGCAATGGAAAAATAGCAGATTTTGAAACTACAGTCGATGGTGATAATGGTGAAGAAGAAGAAGAAGAAGCAGTAGCAGAAGATGTTGAGATCCCCGGTAACGTTACCTATAAGAAGAGGAAGAAGAGGGTGATGAAGAGGAGAGGGAGAAAGCCTGTGAAGTCTCGCTCGCTAAAATCCCTTCTTTGATTTAATTCACAGTTTGGTGATCAAATTTTGTAGAGTTGTTCACATAACATATTAATTAGAGACTTCTGTGGATTTATATCTCTGACATCTTAAATTATTATAGTAGTATAAGCACTGTGAGAAAATATATTTAATTTTAAATAAACTTATATTAAAATTATTTTTAATCTAATATTTAATTTAAAATATTATATAATAAATA
>NW_021319800.1:177890-195838 GCF_001605985.2 Dendrobium catenatum | reverse complement strand
AATTAGCTCGAAGATTGCTTTAAAATGTATTTATTAAGTTTTTAATAAGCAAATTAAATATTTTATCAATTATAATATAGCCAAATAACTAATATGAAAATAAGAACAATACAACAAAAAAATCATTTAATAATGAATATAATTTGGGTAAAAAAATAATGAATAATTGTGTATTAAGATATACCTCAAAGTAATTAGATTTATTTTAGAGTAGTAATTAGGTAAGAATATTCTAACTAAAATTTGGTCAATATGAGCTTTAAAATTCTTGAAATTATTTTAAGATGAGTATAATTTATAAATAATCAATAAATAAGGCAAGTGTATCACACAAATTTTTTCTTTATTGCATTAATATACTTTATGCAATTTTATTTTATTTTATCATTTTGAAGGAAAAGAAATACAAAGTAAAATTTTAAGGGATTTCAAACACTTTAAAAAATATATTTTTTCTTCATTTAGAAATCTCTTAAATTATATGATTTTCAAATCCCACCATATGCCTCTTTCTGATTCCAACCTTCACCACATTAAAAAAAAATCACGTATTACCAGTGGACTTTCTGCCAGATATCAAAAATTTTCGGGGGATTTCGACAAAAAGTTTTCAATGGCAAGAATACATTAAAATAAAATATTAAAATTAGTAATTAATTAAATTTATTGTTTTAATTAATCATTAAAATAAGTTATTAAATTAACAATTGATTATCATAATTTATTAAATTAATAATTAATTAAAATAAGTTATGAAATAATTAATTAATATATGTTTTTACATAAATTTTTAAATATGCCAGAAATTTTGCTAGAAAGTCGCAAGAAATCTACTGGAAAATCTGCCTGAAAATCAATTGGAAATATTTCATCTTAATACGTTGAAAAATATTCCGCTGGAAAGCCACCGAAAAATTCGTCAGTGATGAACGATTTTTCTATAGTGCCACTATTGTTAGCCCTGTCACCTTTCTTCCTTCCACTATTGCCATTATCTATCATCGATTGTCAATATTGTTTTCATTAATATCAATTGACGTTGTATGCCGCCTAATGTCGTCACTAACTATCCGTCATCATTTGTTCCCATTTTTATTTTTATTCCAATGAATTAAAAATATCTCATAATAAAAAATGTTTTTAATATTATATAATTTAAATGTAAAGATATTTTACTCTCTCTCTCCCTATATATATATATTAAAAACTCCCTTTAAAATGAGTATAATATATTAAAAATTAATCAAATTTTATATTCACAATGGTTCGATAAACTATAAAATGAGTATTCCTTTTTGTCCCGTTCACATCCCGATTATTTCGGAAGATTTTCGCATCTTCTTCCCTACCAGACCAGAGTCTCTCTTTCTCTCTCACACACACTCTCTCTCTCTCTGTTCCTTCTAGCGATTCCGAAGAGAAAGATGGCAGTCACGGCCTGAGTTAATGGCGGATTTTGGATGCGGATTTGAAGAATCATTTCCACAAGAAGAGGAGCCATTGGAGGAAAGGAGCCTCAACCTCCTGAAAGACTCCAAAATCGATCAAGGTAAGCTGTTTCCTCTTCTACCGCTTCTATTCCTTCTTCTTTATTCCTTTTCCTCTTCTTAAACATACTTTAATGACGTATTTGGTTGCTTTAATCCGTTCATCTTTCTAGCTTTTGCGGAGGCAAAGGAGAAGAAAAAAGGAGGGAAGAAGCATAAGGTGAAATGGATGAGGAGGCCGATGGTGATGCCCGAAGCCATTCTCGAGTTTCTTGACGAAAACCTCCGTGAAAATGCCATTAGATACCTTAGCAACTTCCTCATCGAGGTGTATTTCCATTTCTTATTCCATTAATTTCTCTGTTCTCCTAGTTCCGTTCCTTTTCTAGCTATTCTAGTTTTGTTGCAGTGGTTGTTTCTTTCTTGGATACTTGACATGAATATATTTGCCTTTTTAAAAGAAATATTGGTTTCTTTTTCTTTTTTCTGATTTTTTTCTTGGATACTTTTTTTTTTTGTTTTAATTTTTTCTTGGATAGTTGACATGCATATATTCAGACTTTTTTGTTGTTTGAAAAAAATAAAGATAGATTTATAGATTGTTAACCTTGTGTTAGCTACAAATAAATTAATCAGTTGGGACTTGGGAGTCTACAGTTTAATAATTATGGAACTGTTCTGTTCATTGTTCTTTTATCTGACCTCAGCTGTAGAGGAAATAGCAATTCCACTCAGCCTGGATTTGGATTATCTCCAATTATTTTGGTAATTGCGCATGATAATTGGAAAGAATCTGAATTTATTCAGGCCTTATTCAATATTTTGTTTTTTGGGTTTTAATTTTATGATGGTTTTCGCTACAGAAAAGGGAGGAAGATCCATGTATGTACAACCGTGCTGGATTTTTGTTGTATTTTTCCTGTGGTACGATGGCTACTTTGCTACAGGTCATTAAACTTTTTTGAATTATTATTCCACAACATTGCTACAGGTCATTGAAAATGCCATTAGATACCTTAGCAACTTCCTCATCGAGGTCTATTTCCATTTCTTGAGTTTCATGAATAAATTATTGGTTAATTCATTTGAGCATTATATTTTAGACATTTTCTTCGCCCATTTGTCCTCAGTCTTTTCTCATGTTTTGATTCTTCCACGGGCATTTATTTTCTGAACTTTTGCTTAGGTTTTAACAAAATCTGAGTTCTTAAGACTTTTCTTTATTCAGCTGGTTGAATTTTTTCGCTAATATTTCTTTATTTTTAATTATATATTATTGTCTTATTCCATTTATTTCTTCTGTTCTTCTAGTTCCGTTCCTTTTATAGCTATTCTAGTTTTGTTGCAGTGGTTTTTTCTTTCTTGGATACTTGACATGAATATATTTGCCTTTTTAAAAGAAATACGGGTTTCTTTTTCTTTTATCTGATTTTTTTCTTGGATACTTGACATGCATATATTCAGACTTTTTTGTTGTTTGAAAAAAATAAAGTAAGATTTATAGATTGTTAACCTCGTTTTAGCTACAAATAAATTAATCAGTTGGGTGTCTACAGTTTAATAATTATGAAATTGTTCTGTTCATTGTTCTCTTCTCTGACCTCAGCTGTATAGGAAATAGCAATTAAACTCAGTCTGGATTTGGATTATCTCCAATTATCTTGGTAATTGCTCATGATAATTGGAAAGAATCTGAATTTATTCAGGACTTATTATATTTATTTTGTTTTTTGGGTTTTAATTTTATTACTGTTTTCGCTACAGAAAAGGGAGGAAGATCCATGTAATTACAACCGTGCTGGTTTTTTGTTGTATTTTTCCTGTGGTACGATGGCTACATTGCTACAGGTCATGAAACTTTTTGTGATCTTGAGTTTCTTGGTACGGTGCTTACTGTACTGAAATGTGATAGAAAGTTTATGGGGTCCAACGCAGGAGGTAGTGAGTTTTTACAGAATGATGTCGGAACAAGCACTAAATGTGAGATCCATCAAGCGTCTTGCTAATGTTCTTACTCTTTTCCAGGTTAGCTTTTCTTGAGTCTTATTTTATATTTTGTTAGTACTTATTTGTTATTAATATGTTGAGTAGATTTTTCTGGCAGTGTATTGCATCTAATAATGGAACAAGACAGAAGTTCGTTGATGGTAAGACTTCCTAGTTCTTAGAATTGTTTGGCATTTGATTTTTTAGCTTTAAATTTAAGTTTTCAAATTTTATTTTGAAATGATATATCAGATAAAATATGCCCGAAAATATATAGCAAATAAATAATATGACTGAGTTGATGGAATGCTAATTTTTTCTTTGAAATATTTTCTTATGTTTAATTTGTCTAGATTAGTTTGTCCGATAAATCATCAGGTTTTACTTTTCTTGAATTCACGCTGGTTATGTGTAGATATTCTCTTATATTTTATATTTTTCCGTTGCAATTAGATGTCAATCTGATTCCATTATTCTCTGAAATATGATAAAGAAGTGTAGATATTCAGTACTACAGTAGCATCCATTAGTTGATTGGTTCTGAAAACTGAGTGAAAGAAATATGAGAATCTAATGAATGATTTACATCAATGTCATTTTATGCTATTTATTCCACTGGTCAACAAATTCACCCTAAAATATTAACCCTTTACATAAATTTACTTTTTGGCTAGAATTTTTATCGCTAAAGATGGAGTTTCTCATATTTTAATTCTTATCTCTTCTATTTGCAAGCGTCTTTCTTGCAAAGTTTTCATCTCAATTAAAACATTTTAGTAATTATAAAAGGTTACCCATTAATAAAGATTCTGTCAATATAGGGTATTGGAAATGGATGATATACTTACACCCTATGTAAATCTTCAATTATCACTAAAGATGGGGTTTCTAGCAAAATATTTTCATTTTGCTACATCCTATATGGTTTTATTTAGATGCTCTATCTGTTGCAGCCTGCATTCCAGATTACTTGATCCCCTTGATACAGTTCGACTGCACAATAGATGTGTTTGATAACATTCGTGCTATTGCCCTTTCAGTTATTGGAATTTTATGCCAGGTAACGTGCTTTCTAGATGCTTACTTCATAGAGTAAAATCTTGTAGTAGTTTTTCATTTTTTTTAATGAAGGCTGGAGAACCGTTTGTCATTGATTGGGCTATTAGAAGTGATGTCGCTGAACTCTGCCACACCATTTTGGCGACTGCAAGCGAGCTTAACAAAGTGGTAGTGTGGTTTTTTTCCCCATTGTTTTTCCTTTATTATCTTTTGAACTTCTTTATCAATCTCCACATTTTCAGTCTTTATCCATTCTACGTTTTTATGTTATATAAATGTTATTGACTCTGCATTATCACTGTATATAACAATAGTTGCCAGTGTGAGCTAATGAGCAACGGATCAATATAAAAAGTAAAGGAAATAAAATTAATCTTTTCGAAACACATATTAACAATAGTTTAATTTCCCGCTTAATATTAGATTTTAAAATTTAAAAGCTTTTTTAACTCATGAATTATACTGAAGCTAGTAATGAAAGAGAATCAAAACCTTTGTGCAAATATAATATTACGTTCTAAAACACTTCTCATGTGCAATATTTTACAATGGTTTGCAGCTCAAAAACTATTACACTCTAACACATCTCTCATGTGCAAGCCCATTTATTTTGATAGCAGGGGTTAAAAGTAGGATGGGTTTGCTGAATCTCAGGACTTATTCACTATTCAGGGTAAATATAACATTTTTCTTCTCTGCAGTGGTTGTCCTAACTTTTAAAAGTGTGTCATTTTCTATAATACCCAAATTTTGTCAAAAAGTAAGCATATGATTTGCCCCAAATGACTGGCCAGTCATCCAGGCCAGATATAGAAACAAAAAAAATGAGGGCAAGAAGTCTAAGGAACTTCATGATATTTTGCATCTGATCTCATAAGTGATGGATAAAATGACATCTATGGTGAAGTCTTCTACTAGTAGTGGACCTAGATCTGAATTTATCAGTGAAGTGAATCGACATTTGAAATTATTTTAGACTTTTAAACCTCTAGCTTCAAAGGTTCAAGTGATCCAATAATAGTTAAAGATTGGTTGCTGAAGATAGGGAAGATGCTAGATGGTATGATTTGAGCTGAGAATAGGAGGGTAGTATTGGCCACATTTGTTCTAGAAGGAGAGGATGAAAGATGATGGCCAGTGCAACATAGAGAGAAATTTGGATTGATGTCTATCACCAGCATACAATGAGATGATTTTGTGAGAGTATTTAGAGACTAGTTTATTCCTCTTTCAACCAGACTAGTTCTGAAATACAAATTCTTCAATTTGACTCAAGGGTTCAAAAATAGTTATGCGATATGAAACAAAGTTCACTTTCCTATCCCACTATGCACCTCATTATGTCAGCACTCAAGAGGAAAAATGCAACAAATTTTTGAGAGGCCTCAGGGATCAATTGAGATTAGCATTGGCACCTTTTCATATCAATGAATTCTCAGTCCTCATAGAGAGAGCCATAATGATTGCAAATGAGCTGAACTTCTCTAAGCACAGTTATGAGCAACAAATAGGAGAAGGGAAGATGTTGGAAAAAGGGGATCAATTTAGATGATGAGGACATTAGAAATCTACGGCTACGATCGTGTCTATTTATTTTAATCTATTTTATGTATTTGATTTATTATTGTTCATTTTCCCTTTCTACCCTCACTTGAGGGCTTTGTCTTATGTATGCCCTAGGGGCAATTGTGTCTTTGTTATTTCCCTTTCATGTATTTGGCTATTTAAAGCCACCCTCTTCCTTTGGAGAGGTTAATGAATGAATGAGAAGAAAATTTCTGCACATGTGTTCTTTGGAGAGTTGTGAGAGTTCTAGGAGAGAGAGCTTTGGAGAAATCCCTAGGGAGGGAAATGGGATCACCCACCAACCTTAGAGATGACCGGGTTCGTGGTTCTTCTTCCTTACCTTTCTTTCGTTCTTTTTTTTCCTTTCCCCTCCCCTCCTTCCCCCATCAAGCCACCAACATCCCCATTTAATCCCCAACCTCCTAGCCGTCGGATTCCCTAACCACAATCCATCTTGTCTCCGACCAACCCCCACCACCAAACCATTCAACCCACAAGCCCTATTCTAAACCGCCAGCCACCGCTTTGCTTTCCCCTCCCTCATCAATTGCCATTACAACTTTCCTAAATTAGCCCGACATATTTAAGGTAACTCATATAATTACAAATTCAAATCTATTTGAATTTGAAATTATTACCTAAATACAAATCCTATTTTAGGAAAGTTTTCAAATCCCTTCCTATTTGAATTTTTAAATTAAATTGGGATGAGATATTTCTTCCCAAATTTAATTCCTTAAATCAAGAAGGCATTAAATGTTTTCTTAAACTCTCCCTTGCCCCCTCATGCCGCTGGCCCCTTTCCCATCTACTTTCCTTTTCTCTCCCAAAACTCCTCTAAGGAAAGAATTGGAAGCTTACCTAGTTTAGATCCTCTTAAATTTGGAAAGTTTTCAAACTCCAAATTCAAATTTATTTGAATTTGAATCCTTTCCTAAATTAAGAAGGATTCAATTCGGGAACTTTCCTATTATCCCAAATCTGAATTTATTTAGAAGTTTCCCTTTAAATATCTTTCCAAATTAATCACACCCATGATTGGAAAGAATTCAAATCCCCATTAAATTTCTCATGCATGGCTGGCCTTCCCCTTTTTCCTGCTATCATATTAATTTCCCTGAAATTAAGTCCTCAATCATCCCGTAACTCTCCTCAGCCCTGGCTGTCCTGGATGTCTTTCCCAAGCCTTCCACCTCTTGGTTTTGTTCCTCTATTGGATTTTTGAGTGCTATCCAAATTTTTGGGCACAATCTTCACACAGCCTAAGAAATTCCAGATTTTCATCTTGCTGTCCATGCCGTTACCAACTGCTGTCTTGCACCCTGGGAGGTCTGAAATTGCCGTTCAAGAAGTCTCCAGTAGCCTATAATAGCTGCCCAAGGTTTATACAAGTGTTAGAGATTGCTGTCCAGAATTTCCCAGTGTCAAAGTTGCTGTCCAGCAGTTGTATCCATCTCCTATTGCTGTTCCGCTGGTTTTAAAATCAGATTGCTATCCAAAGACATCAAGAAGAATCAAAGGTTGTTGTCTACTTCCTCTCAAGCACATAAACATCACACCGGAGCTTTGTTCAGCATATTTATTTGGGTGATCTTTCTTCCTATTCTTTATCTTTTAAATGTTCTCAATCGTAGCTCTAATTGATTCATGAAAAGTCGTGTTATTTATTAGGAGTTGTGTGAGAGATCCTTCATAGCACTACTCTTATTGTTAGATTAGGGATTTCTTGTTGAAACTCACCTAGTATACAACGTCAAGAGTAATTGATTATCTTGTGGCTTTTACTTTTTGCAAGTGACTTGGCCTAAGCTTTTGTTACCGCTCTTTGTATTTTATTTCTTTGTCTAAGTCACCCTAAAGCTTTAGTTAACTTGCTCTTAATCATCAAGCGTGCAACATCCTTATTTAAATCGTATTTTCATATATGTCCTGCATCATCTGGTATCAGAGCATGGCTAGCATAGGCTACACATGCTAGGAAATCATCCTAGGGAGCTACATAATCATTCTTAGTCGTCATTGCATGCATATCACCGTATATAACATTTTAAATCATTGATTACTTTGCTGTCCAGTAAAAATCTGCACACTTTAGGAAGTTTTAAAGGTGTCAATTGCAAATCTTTGTGTTGTCCTTGCACCTTAGGATCCCTATATCCTTTACCCACTCAACTACTTCCTGTGTAAGCTGAAGTTTAGCATGATATCCCACTTTGAGTTTGCTGTCCACTCATTTTCTGCACCTTCTAGTAATATTTTGGAGAGTCTAGCTTCGCTTTAGGTGCTGTTCCCTATCTAGATTTATCCCCAAGTGTTGCCAGGCTCTGTCCAATGGACCCCATTGGGCTTCAAAAGAAGCTAGATAACCTAGTTAATATAGTGGGCTCTATAACTAAAACGATGAAGGAGAAACATGTTGACATTCCCCGCTTTAGGTATGTGCACCAGTCGGTCAATCATGTCAGTCGGAAGGTTACCCATTCTATTTATCAACCTAGTCATGAATCCAAGCTGCAACAATCTCACTTAGAGTCACATAACCGTCTGCCCACCTTTGATGGTTCCTCGGATCTTTACTTCTTTAAGGAATGGGTTAGACAGTTAGAAGACTATTTTGAAACACATGATTTTCCTGAGTCCCACCGGGTGAACATTGCTAAGGCTCGCCTAAACGGTCGTGCTTGCCAATTTTGGATGAGGGTAGAAGATCATAGAGAGTTTCGTGGTGAATACCCTATTTCTGATTGGAAAAGCATGAGACGAGAACTTGAGTTAAAATATCTCCCTCTCCCACCTTACACTCACTTACCCCAACACCTAGTGATTTTCATCTAGAAAACCATCCTGCCTCTTTTGTTGGGACAAACCGTGGACATCACTGTGGTCAAGACCACCCATACTTTAGTGACATCATGGTTGTTGCCCCACCCTGTAGGTCTCCGCCTAGCCTTGATGGTCGACCCTCTATTGGATCTTCTGTTCGATCGGTCACATATGACTTCCCATTTGGGCCGACTCCTAGCCATCCCAATCAGAAAATGTCCCTTGAACCTAAAATTGAGTGCATCCATTTTGTGGATGCTAACGATATCATTGATGACGAGTATTTCTTTGATGATGAAACTGAATTGATTGAATTAGACCCTGATGTATGAGATTTAGAACCTTTGAGCATTGATACCTTAGCCCATCCTAATCCTAGTCTCATCAAGGATATCCTGTTGGATAAGGTCTGTCCGGATGATATTAATTTGACCCCAAAAGAAACTGATCTGACCTTGAGCATATTGAAATTAAATTTGGAAGATAGTAATATGAATCTGAATTATTCTGAGCTTAATTTGGGAGATGAACATTCTCTTGTTTTATTGGAATCTGTTTTAGGAGTTGCTCCTTTAGACTTATATTTGAAAGAGTGGGTCTATCTTGATCGAACTTATCTAACCATTCCATGTACCGACTTTAATGTTAGAGAGAGTATTGGCCCTTATTTTCATGTCACCTCTCTATCTGTTGTGCCCACTTCTATTCTGGACACTCTACCCCATCTTTTGAGTCTCATACCTGCTGGTGACTCCTTGGGCTATCCCATCTGGTTGTGAGTCAGGACTCATCATCTTATCATGTTCATGATTCCTCCGTTATGTTCTCCATATTCTTGTCCTTCCCTATTAAGGATCACCTCTCTCCTAGTTGGATAAATTTGCTAGATTACCATGCTACTCCTACGAGACTACCTATGACCCTAGCTAAAACTCTCTATGGGGATACTCTTTCGGCTAAGGATGTCTTCATTGCTCCTCCTACACCCGTTCCCTTAAACATGAAAATCTTATGTCCTCTTATTTTGTGTTTGATCCATCTTTATTCATATCTATGTGTGCTTGTGAGTCAGTATGTGTGTGTATGTTTTTGTCCAAAATTTCCCTCCGTTTAAAACTTTGTGTGAGTCCACAATCCATGTCAATCATCATGCACATCAAGTCTCTTGCATTCTCATTTGCATTGCATCTGCATGATTTACATAAAGAAATTGCATGCAAAATGGAGCAGAGCAACATTAATTATAAGCTTCTTGTTGATTTAAACAAAGATTTAAAACCTTAGAGGTTGGTGACTCAGTGATGGTGCGGATTCGCCTGGAACGGTTCCCGCAAGGAACTGTTAGGAAGTTACTTGTGAACTTCCCATTAGGATTACTTGTGAACTCAAGTATTTCCCATTAGGAGGGAGTATTGTTAGACCGGTCCAATTGGTCCCACGGGACCGACCCGTGCGAAACTAACGGAGAAGTTCTGCCTCCGGTATTCCCGATCTGATCGCCCAGGTCTGACAGTGCTGCTTAGGATGGTTTTTGAAGGGAGTTAGGAGGGAAATTTCAAAATATGGGTTGTTTAGAGATTTCTTTTTGAATTGTATGCATTAAATAGTTTATTTTCCTATGGTTATGGCATCTTGAATTTGGCTGAAATTTGAGATCTCTTAGGTTTTTGTTCTCTTGCGGCGTCTAGAGATTTGGGAGAGATAGATCATCCTCTCGAATAGAGGATCAATTGTATTTTGGTATTTTCCGTTTCTATTTCATCAAATAATATAAATTATCTATTGTTTTTATGGTTTGTGTGGATTTTGTGGAGATTTCTCGCTGTTTTCCAAAAATTGCTAGGAAATTCTTGAGATCTTCAAGTGTTTCCTATCACTAACTTTATATGATGTACATCAATCTATTGTAGGAAATGCGTTAGATCTTGTATAAAGCATCCTATCAACAACTTTATGTATGACAAGTTAGCTCCAACCTATCAATAGGGCATGATAGGTTTCAAAAGGTAATAGACCTATTGGATGTAATTGAATTTTCTCTACTAAATCCAACAATAATGGAAGTTTGAATAGATTTAAAACATGGTTGATGGATAACGGTTTCACCCAGTCCTATAGGATAGATAATGGGGAGATGTTTGCCCTGGTTGCTAAATTTAACTCCATATATGCACTTTTATCTTACTCAACTAACTTGGATTGATCCCTACACAAACTTGGTATTTAAAATGCTTTTATGAATCTTGAAGAAGGCTATATGATCATTCTTTATGGCTTTAAGAGTTTAAGAGTCATGTTAATGTTAGCAAAGTTTGCAAGTTTGGAAAATTCTTATATGGTATTAAATAATCACTACTTGCATGATTTAATCGATTATCAAGGGTGATTAAGGTGCATGTATTTTAAATGTCAAACTGATCACACTATGTAAAACATGTCAGATTACAAAATCGACATATTAATTGCTTATGTTGATGATATTATTCATACAAAAAAAGACGAGAGAAATAATTAATTTATGAGTCTTTTGGCAAAAAATTTGAGACTATAGGTTTGAGATAGCTTCAATATTTTCTTGATATAAAATTTTTTCGATCAAGGAATGACATCTCCATATCTCAACAAAGCATGTTTTAATATCTTTAAAGAAACTAAGATGATGGGATGCAAACCAATCGACACACATAAGTTCTCAAATATTAATATGGGTATTAGAATGGAAGTCCTCTTACCGATAAAGTAAGCTATTAGGGACTTGTGAAAAAAAAAATGATTTATATAACACATTCCATACCATATACCAATTAGTATGGCTAGCAAATTTAAAAATAATCCCACAAAAACGCGTAGGGGTTTGTTTTTCGAATCCTTAACATCTTAAAAACCTTGAAAAATGACTTTATCATGACAAAGATGTGTAAATGTTCATTGATGCAGATTGGGCAAGTTCTATCAACAATAGGAGATCAACTATGCACATATGTATGCGAGAAGTTAGTGATATGAGAAGCAAGAAACAAGCTTTTGTGGCAAGAAGTAGTGCTGAAGAGAATTTAGGGCTTTGTCATGTGGGTTCTGTAAGAAATATGGTAAGAGAGATTGCTCAAAGAATTAGAAAGATCATCAAATAATTTAATAGAATTATTGCATGGTAATCAAAGTGTAATACCCACAGGTTCAATTCTCATCATAAAACAACTACAAGACTCTCATGAGCCTGCTGTTTTTAATATATTTATATAAATAGTAGTTAAATTGATATTATGCTCTAAAATATCCGATAAAATATATTTTCAAGTTATTTTGATATTTGAAAAATGTTATAATTATTTGGTTATGAAATAGAGGTAAGGCTCCTTAAAATTTTATAAGTAATATTTTGACCTGCAATATTCAAATAATATTTCTGAAGTTTTTATGAGTTTGATTTGTAAATTGTCTTCACTATATCATAGGTAGTATTGTGCTCTATCTACAACTATTTTTCTCTATTTTATGGGCATTGTAAATATAAAAAACAAAAAGTTACTTATTTAATTAAAATTTCTTAAGAAATTGACACATGTCAATACAAGTGAGTTTTTTTAAACCAGCATGTGTTTTTCAAACCGATTTCACCATAGCATTTTAGACTAAAATACTATTTTATGGATATTTTTTATAATTTTTAAAGCTCTGAATTTGAAGATATAAAAAAATTTATATAAATATTATGCTAAAAATTAAACAATTCGCATTATTATATTTCTACCCTTAGCTTTCTTCCCTTATAAAAATCCCATTCCACTTCCATGAAATCAAAAAGCCATTTTATTTCTTCTTACCCGGAGGAGAAAAGGGGGAGGAAAAGAGAGAGAATGAAGAGAGAAAGCTAGGGTTTGTGGGTCTTAAAATTATTTTCGTCAAATGGGCTAATTGAAAAAATTGTTCGGCTCGATATAAGCTACTGTTACCTTATTTCTGATTTCAATAAAATTTTTATTGTGTATTCTCTAAATTTTAATTTGGATTCATGCCGTGCAGGTCGGCTATGGAAGTCATACATTTATGAAGAGATTTGATGGAGAAATATAGAGAAAATAAGGAGGATCTACATATGATATTTATTGATTTAGAAAAAACATATGATAAAGTTCCAAGAGAAGTGCTATGGAGAGTTCTTGAAAGGAAAGGAGTTAACAACGCTTATATTCAAATCATTAAAGATGTGTATGTAGGAGCTATTACTTGTGTTCAAACACAAGGTGGTTTGACCAAGTATTTCCCTATTTCGGTTAGGTTACATCAAGGATCTGCCTTAAGCCCATATCTTTTTGCTTTATTCATGGATGTTCTCACTAGACATTTGCAAGAGGATGTACCTTGGTTTGTTGATAAGACTAGAGAGAGAGTTGAAGATAAACTTAAATTATTAAGGTCAACCTTAGAGTCTAAAGGTTTTCGCTTGAGTAGATCTAAAATGGAATATATGGAGTGAAATTTTAGTAGTCATAGACCTGGTGAAGGGATTGTGACTTTGGGCGATCAAGTCATTAATAAGAGTACACGTTTTAGATATTTTGGATCTATTGTTCAGAGTGATGGTAAAATAGATGGGGAGATTATCAACAGAATTCAAGTTGGATGGTTGAAGTGGAGGAATGCATCGGGCTTGTTGTGTGATAAAAAGGTACCCCTCAAACTTAAGGGAAAATTCTATAAGATGATGGTGAGGCCTGCAATGCTTTATGGTGCCGAATGTTGACCATTAAAAGAGAAGCATAATACTAAGTTAAGTGTGGCAGAGATGAGGATGCTAAGGTGGACGAGTGGCTTTACCCTTAGAGATAGGATACAAAATGAGCATATACGTGAAAAGGTTGGAGTAGCTCTAGTAGAAGATAAGATTAGAGAGAGTCGTCTTAGATGGTTTGATCACATAAAACGGAGGCCTTCCGATGACCCGGTTAGGAAAGTAGAGGTATTAGTTTTGAATTATGTTAAGAAAGGTAGATGCAGACCTAAGAAGACTTGGTTAGAAAATATTAGAAATGATCTTTCTTTATTAGATTTAAACGGGAATTTGACTTTTAATAGGACACAATGGAGAAAAAGGATTCATGTAGCCGACCCCACGTAGTTGGGATAAAGGCTTGATGTTGATGTTGTATTTTTAAATGTAATAAAGATCTGAATTCAAATATTTGGATCATGTCTTATTGTTTTTCTTTCTTTGTTTTATTGTAACAGTTTCATCCTTTTTTTTGTTTTTATTTTGAAAAGTATTTATTTGGTGTTACTGGAAAATCATGGATTACTTTCTTTTTTTCTATATAAGCCTAGTTTGTATTCTACAATATATATAATTAAACTAATAATTTTTTTTCTTATTTTTTATATAATTTTTTGATGTATGTGCTTAGTAGTCAATGAATAAAAATGCCTCTTTGTGAGTCATCCCAAATAGCATCATTAAATGCTTCAAAAACCAAGGGCCAAGTACTATATAATTTCACCCAGTTTGTATTATGCCTCCACCAAGAATCCATGAGAGATCTCATTGGCAAAATCATTTCATACTATGTTGGATCCATTATAAAAGAATATATAGTTATTATTGAATTTTCCTTTCTTGAGCACCGTGGCTTCTTTACTTTAAATACTGTATTGGTATGATATGGCACTAAGGTAGACTACACAACACAAATATAATCCACTTAATATATCTAGAAGTCTTTCTCTCAACTTCTTTGTTTTGGAACATGTATTGCAGCTTGGAAGCTAATTCTCCTTACTTCTCCCAAATTGTGATGCTTCACCAATGTTAAATCCACTACATCAATACTTTATGTTGCACTTTTTAAGACATGCATATAGTCCACCAATTTTTATTCGTCCTTTTCTAACTTTAAGAGCATTAGCGTCACCTGAGAAACTATGTCCTGTAATATAGAGAGCACTTAAGGATATAAGATTCTTCCTCATATTTGGTAGGTACCTAAGCTCCAGAGATGAAATAATTGCACCATAATGTGTCCTCAACTTTATAGTGTTTGATCCATCAATCTTGCAGAAAACTCCATTTCTCATTTACAAGAAGCTACTAGAGGTTAACTCATACATGGAAAACATCTCTAAATCAGAACATGTGTGACTATAAAAATAAAAATAAAAAGGTGAGTCCATAATTGATTTTGTTTTACACCTATTTCAATCAATCTCCAATAGGGCATCATTCAAATCAGATTAATTTGCAATAGCACTTACATATATTCACTTCTCTTTATGGTTTTCATTTACTTTTTGCTATATTGTTTTCAAGATTAAGCAGCAACTCTTTATGTGCCCTTCTTCTTATGATGGATGTATGTGATCTCCTTGAATTTATCACAAAACTTACTGCCACTATGATTGTAAGGGTTGATGCAAATCTGAAAGTCCATACTCATCTATTTGTGTGAGCATGTTTAATTTTGAGTTCTTAGTTTCTTTTGCAAGTATGGTTTAAAATTGAGCAATTACAGGCTCGCCTCAGAGCAATTTAAAAAAGCAATGAGGCCAATGCATCACGCTTGCCAAATTAGGCTTATGCCTTAGTTGGGATGAGGCATGCTTCAGTGTAATTTTAACACAATTTTGAAGCTGTGTAAGCTTCAACAATTAAGGTTTAAGTAATTTTAAAATTTTTATTTATTTTATATATATATATATTTATATATATATATATATATATATATAGAGAGAGAGAGAGAGAGAGAGAGAGAGAGAGAAATTAAACTTATTATACCTAAACCAAATCAAACTTGAGAAGAACTGGATGACCTGCATGTTGCATGCCACAGGACTCTCACATTCGCATTTGATCCTACTATGTTGTTATCGTTGTTGGGCAACCATTGCTTCTCCTCTGTTGCCTCTCATCTTATTGTTGAAAACCCATTTCTTTATTTTTAGTGTAAGGAAGGAGAAAAAGCAATCTACCAACAATGGTTCTAGGAAGACCCTCTAAGTGATGAGACTAGAGGAGACTTTGAAATTCATAAATTCTAATCTTAATAAATATGGTTATGTTGAACTAGGAGTGGAAAAGACTATTTATTTAACATTATTTGTGGCCTTAATACAACTTTTTATAGTCTTACTTTGACTTCTTATGCTTTTACTTTAATATTAGTATGTTGTTTATTATTTCATATTTTTATTAATTTAAACGTTTAATTCTGAGGCTTACACCTCGCCTTCCGGAAAGATAATGCATCAATACTCAATTGTGCAATGTTAAACCTTGATTTTAAGTTTTCCTTTTATTTTAATGGTAACCATGCTTATAGTGATTATTCGTAAGATTGGGTTGTGTACTCTAATATCTTTATTGTTATTGGTTTGGTTTTGTTCCTTTGTAAGGAGTAGGATGCAAATCTATTCTAAAATGTGTAGCTTAAGAAATCACAATTATTGAAGCTAATAAGTCAATTGATCAAATTTATAAAAGTTTTTCCTTAGTGTGAAAGCAAAGCAAATTATATCTTTTGAAGATTATAAATCAATTGAACAAGTTGGTTTCTCCTTATCAAGTTTCTAAAGAAATCATCTCTACAAATTAAATTGAACTTGACTTTATTTTTGGGCTTTTAGACTTACAAATTTAGAAACAAAATTTTAGTGAAAAAGTGAAATTTTGTTAATTTCTTAAGCCATTTGTGTTAATTATCACAATTGGTATTTAAGCCATTTGTGTTAGATTTTTTTGAAGAGGTTATTTGTATATATATAAACAAATTATATTAATGCGGTTTACTTATTTTTAATTTTCTTTATCATCTCATCGTCTAGGAATATGTTATAAATTATTTTTAAAATTTATCTATGTTGCACGGATACTCCTATTTACGAGGCATGCTGTCTCGGACACGTGTCGGATACGGATACGCCTCCGATATGGCACGGATACGTGTCGGATACGGCTTTGTCGTGTCCAATTAAAATATTATTTAAATTTGATCAGACACGCGTATCGGATACGCGTGTCCTATTAAAAAAAATGGAGCCGCAATTTGCCCTATTCATTTCGGCTATACGCCATTTCTTCCCTTCATTGTTGAAAAACTTAATGCACATGCTCGATACCGCTAAGTACATGCTCGGTACCGTTCTATATCGCTAGGTACATTCTCGGTACTGCTCAGTACATGCTCGGTACCATTTAGTACATGCTCGGTACTGCTAAGTACATGCTTGGTACTGCTCAGTATATGCTCGGTACCTCTCAGTACATGCTCGGTACTGCTCAGTACATGCTCGGTACCGCTCAGTACATGCTCGGTACCGCTCAATATATGCTCGGTACTGCAAGGTACATACTCGGTACCACTCGGTATATTCCCATACAAACAACTTACGAACTTTAAAAACAAGCATAACTTCAGGTCGAACCCCTCCAGGGGGCAGCGCCCCCTTGGACCCCAGACAGACCGGTATATTGTTGTATTCATGTTGTCTTATTATTAGGATGTTTTGATTTCACTTCATATCAATTTAATTTAATTTATTCATATGCATGATTGGTTTGTTAGCAAAATGAGCTCTGCTGCTAGCGGGAGTGGATTAGGTGAAGGTTCAAAAGAGCTATATGTAGAAATTGATCAGCCGTTATGGATTCATGTTACAAAGTTAGGAAAAATATTTGGAGGAGGGAATGTGTCATTCAAATGCAATTATTGTGGTGGCATATACAAAGGATCTTATTCTAGGGTGAAGGCACATCTACTTAAAATTTCTAGTCATGGAATAAAAATGTGTCTTAAGATTACTACATCGCAGTTGATTGAAATGAACAGACTAGTTGATGAAGCTGAATCTAGGATCCAAATGACACTCCCTAAAGAGATACCCTTGCCATCTACTCATGGCTCATCCCACATTTCTTCCTCATCTGTGAGAGTTGATCAAGCTTTATCATTTAGAAGTGAAGGATATGAAACAAAAAAAAGAAGAGTGGCCATTAGTCCTCTAGAGAAGACTTTTAATTTGCAGCAGCGAGAGGAATTG
>NW_021319800.1:171824-175136 GCF_001605985.2 Dendrobium catenatum | reverse complement strand
TTCTATCAAGAAAAACCCCACTTTATATGACAGGTGATAACAAGATGTGGGATGTTGCTAGAGATGGATTCGAGTGCCTTGATGATATGGGATTATTGGAGGTTGCAAATCTTTCTCTAAATGAACTAGAGTTGGAAGCAATGATATTCAATGATGATGATATTGAAGGCCAAAGACCAACATCTGAATTTATTTCTATCATTCCCTCTATTGAATAGTTGGACCTTCATGTTGTACTAAATAATTTTTTGCTTATATTTTTGTGGTTGTATTAGACATTTTATACGAAACATCTTTATGTTATAAGCTAAACAATTTATCATGAAATTGATTTATTATTGCTTGTCTTTTTTACTATAATGTCACCTTAATTTTTATATATTATATTAAAAAATTATTATGCCGTGTCCACGCCGCACCCGTGGCCTATATTTTTAAAAATTGTTGTGTCCCGTGTCCGTGTCGTGTCGTGTCCGTGTCGTCGTGTCTGTGTCGGTGTATCATAGGTGCATACAAACCTTCGGCTTCTGTCAAGGAAAACTCCAACTTATATGGAAGGAGACGATAGGATGTGGGATGTTGCTGGAGATGAATTTGAATCTCTTGAGGATATGGGAATATTAGAAATTGTTAATTTTTCACTTGATGAGCTTGAATTGGAAGCTATGATATTATTGAAGATGATATAGAAATTGAAAGACAAACCACGGAAGAAGCTAATCCTATCATTCCTTCTATTGAATAGTTGAAACTTCATGTGCTGGACAATTTATATTTTTGTTTTTGTTGTTGTAATAGACATTTAAATATATAATACTTACTTTTATTTTCATATTATAAGATACAATGCTACAAATAATATTGCTTTCAAATTTTTTTGTCATTTCAAATATTATGCTTTGATTACTTTCTTATTTTTTATCTATGATTTATATATTATAATGTTATATCTGCGTCGTATCTGTATCATGTATTTTTAAGAATTAACGTGTCTCGTATTCATATCATGTCGCCGTATCCGTATCGGTGCAACATAGGAATTTATTAGGACATAGGTTGCATTTTAGTATTTTTATTAATTATTTTTATCATATGCATAATGATATTCTCATAGGTAATATAATTTTATTGTTGATGTGAATAAGGGATATGTGAAATTTAAATCAGAAGATGAAGTAAATGTATGTCTAAATTCCAAATGACTTTTTATGGTGATCTATAAGAAATAATTGCAAAAAAGGATGGGATTATATAAATTCATATAGCACATTGGGACCTTATATTTTATTTATATAAGGTCTTGGATGATTTCACATGAGTATGGAAAGAAAGAGGAATCCATAGCATCAATATTAAATTAATAAAAAAAGTCGAATCAATTTATCGAAGTCTAGATTAATGTTAGAATCCATGGATCTCTCCGTTTCTTCGATGAGGGGAATAGAGAGAGAGGTGAGCGGGTTGAATGGGGGAAAGTGGAGCCATTTATAAAGATCGCATCTTGAAAAAGTCCACAGCAAGTGGAAGAGAAAATTTGTTATTTAAATATTTTAGAAATGACTTTTTTTATTAATTTAAAAAATGCCGGAATTATTACAAAAATCTTTAAAAAGCATAAGTATATCAAAGACATTAGAGGGCTAAGAGCCTCAAAAGGCATATCTATTTCAAAGACATTAGAAGGTTCAAAGCCTCAAAAGGCATATCTATATCAAAGACCTTAGAAGGTTCAAACCAAATCTAGTAAAGCAAAGCCAAAGTCTTCTAAGAAGAAAGCCAAGTTGAAGAAGCCTATGACGAAGAAGACTGCAACTCAAAAGGCTATTGATAGATTAAAATTTAATCTAATTAATTAATTCAAAATAAAAAAATGCCGGAATTAAATATTTTTCTACTAAGTGACGTTGTAGAACTCACACTGAAACTCAACAATGAGAATTATAAGAGTTAAAAAGCATAAGTATATCAAAGACATTAGAGGGCTAAGAGCCTCAAAAGGCATATCTATTGCAAAGACATTAGAAGGTTCAAAGCCTCAAAAGGCATATCTATATCAAAGACCTTATATAAATGGATCTACTCATATTGTTATAGGAGCTATCTTATATGTAGGGATTGTGTCTACCAATGATGATGGATACCAAATGTATTTTATGCATTGATGTAGACTGACTTGTGATGACTCATGAATAATATTGCAAGAAACATAACAAGTACGTATTTACTTGACAAATATCAAATACTTAATTCGTAGAAGTTAATTTTTTTTTAACTGGGTTGAATGACTCATCATTATGTGCGAACACATTTTATTTTGAATTGAGTTTATTTCAGAGTTTTGATTTTTGGTTTATTGTAAACATGCTTATAGTGATGATTCATGTAAGCAGAATGTGTTCTGTATTGTTTTTGTTTGTTCTGTTTGATTTTCTACACTAATTCATATTGTGTCCTCTCTAATGCCTGTGTTGGTTCGGTTTAATTTCTTATGGTTGTTTGAGTTTGTTCAGCCATTAGCTCATTGATTTAATCATTGGTTTCTAGTTTGTTATTAAGTTCGCTATTGCCTCTGTTTCCCACTAGAGGTTGACATTTGGGTTTATTCACTGTTCTTTGTTTTTCGAGCGTTTTTGGTTGATTCCAAAGTGTCATGATCTTTACTATTTTGGAGAGAAAAAGTTTAAAATAGTCCCAAAACTATTTCAATTTGTCTTTTGACTATTAAAAATTGATCCAATTTGATCCATCTGTTAACAAACCGGTTCAAATTGACAGAAGTGTTGTTGTTGTCCCACTACTATATAATTTGAGGTGGGCATTTTAATAAGAACTTCATAATTTCTATTTTTTTAACTCATTTATCAAAACAACTTACCAGTGCCAACTATTGAAATGGAAAATTTGCTTAAACTAATAGAAGTTGAATACAAAAAAAAAAAATAACGGAAGGCAGATATTTACTTATTTTTTCAAACTTCAGGGTTTTGAATAGTCGGTTAAATCTTCCATGAGATAAACAATAATTGTCAATATAATTCATATCATAATAACATATTAGTTTGATACTCATTATAAATATTTTTAACTAATTATTCATCTTTATTATTTTGTAGGTTAACTTCTATTTAGATTTTTATATTTAAGAATTCATCAACAAAAATAACAACAATATCAAGCCTTTATTCCACTACGTGGGGTCGGCTACATGAATCCTTTTTCTCCATTGTGTCCTATTAAAGGTCAAATTCTCATTTAATTCTAATAAAGAAATGTCATTTCTAATATTTTCTAACCAAGTCTTTTTAGGTCTGC
>NW_021319800.1:128599-171724 GCF_001605985.2 Dendrobium catenatum | reverse complement strand
TTAATACACTTCACTTGAACTAAATCCTTACTACTCCTATCTCTTTGTTTGGCTAACTTATACATATATATTTCTCCCTTCTTAGTATCTAATCTATTATATAAATCACTAAAAGTTAAGGTCTTTGCATCACATATTGCTTTCTAAGATTCCTTACGAGCCTCTTTATATCTTTCCCAATTATCAGAATTTTTAAAATTAAACCAATTTTTATAACAGATCTTCTTATTCTTAATCTTTTCTTGCACATTTGGATTCCACCATCAACTATTTTTACTATTAGGAACTTTTCCCTTTGAATTTCCCACCAATTATTTAACAATTCATCAAATGACAAAATAGAACAACATATGAAATGTAATCTCACATGCACTTGCACTATCTAAAATACCCTCAGTTAATTTTTGTGTTAACTTTAATGTCATTTTTCAGCCTTTGGATTAAATTGGATTACGTTTTAATAGTCAAAGGACTAAATTAGAGCGGTGTAAAATTTTGAGTCTAATTTGATACTTACTAATAGTGAGGGGACTATTTTGAGCTTTCTCTTCTATTTTATGATTTTCAAATTTAACTTGTGCTTGCATTGGGCCTTCGGATGAACACTTATTATGGATTTAATTTCGGAAGATGGTTGAAGCTTCTCGTGACTTGCATTTTCCTTATTCTAGCCGTGATAAGTAGCTTGTCAGTTTCATGGGATTGGTTGAAGATTGTGGATTGCTTATCGTAGCAGATTCGGAACTACTTAGCTGGGGCCGGATCTCTTCATAATCCAAATTGGTTAACACTTCTGCTTTGGGTTTTCTTATGTGCGGAATGAAGTATTTTTTATTCTTTGGTACTGTTGAAGAAGTCCGACTTGCATCCCTCGCAGATTCCCGTGTCTTATACAGTATCTGGAGACGGTGCTGTTTTGCTGAAACAATAGTGCGAAACTTGCTATTTTTGTAGTTTTAGTCCATGTTATATGATTCTAGGTGCAATATGCTAGAACAGTATTAAAATTTGGTAGCCATTAATCTTGAAAATGATGATTAAAACTTATCCCAGATGATTAAGAAAATTTAACTCCACACCTTAAATCTCCTAAATGGAGTTTGAATTTCTTATATATATTTATTTAGTGGTTATGTCTGAACATTGCTCTGTTCTGCATGTTTCATCAATTGTGATGGTTAATTGAAGCATTGTTATACCTCAATCAATCAATCGCAAACTCATTGGATTCTCTTACTATAAACTTTTCCTTTGTATTGTGTTACTCCTTTGATTCTAAATTATTGTCTACCTTGATATGCTTATCTATCTTTTGAAATCTCCTTCTTAATTTTTTTTTTTTTTTTGCTCTTTCAATATCATCATAGTAGTTCCCACTTTGATTGTGCTTGATGTTGTATACTCAATACTATTCTTAGCTCCATTACTAGAATCATAATTGTTAATTCCAACACATTAACATGTGATTTTGCTCTCTATAACGCATGAAGTCCACTAACTCTATTCACTTTCGGGTCATCTATTGCACTTTATAGACCATAAGGGCTTTAACATTGCCAACAAGCTAATATAAAATACGTAGAACATGATTAGGTAGAAGGAAGAATTCACCACCACAACAATAACAACAATATCAAGTCTTTATCCCACTACGTGGGATCGGCTACATGAATCCTTTTTCTCCATTGTGTCTTATTAAAAGTCAAATTCTCATTTAAATCTAATATAGAAAGATCATTTCTAATATTTTCTAACCAAATCTTTTTAGGTATGCCTCTATCTTTCTTAACATAAGTCAAATCTAATACCTCTACTTTCCTAACCGGGTCATTGGAAGGAAGAATTCACCAATGAAATATATACCTTACACTAGTACAAGGTGACGACCACCTCTAGAATTAGGTAGTTGCAATTGCACGCAAAAGTTAAAATCTGGAAAAAAATATTTATTCAATAAAAAATTTTCAATTACTTGCCATAAAACTTTTTATTTATACACCCATCATCCCTAAGTTATTAGACATAATTGACACAAGATCAACTCAATTTAATTCCAAATAGCTATCAAATGCAAACTTGTTTTCATCCAAAACACAACTTTTACGAAGAATGGCCCACTAAACCAATCTAGATTTCATGCTGAACACCGAAGAAAACCATGATGATAAACTTATGCTCATTTTGTAATTTGGACTGCTTATTTGTTTCTTATCACTTTAGTTGTTCACATGCGGCAGATTGCGATGCATATCCTTGAAGCCATAATGCGAGACAATTTTGGAATCTCCTATATTTGCAATCCTTCATGCCAGCTACTGATTGGACTGATGCAGACATGGGAGAACTTGGTATGTCTGGCATATTGTCAACATCTTTTGCTTTCTTCTACTTTATTTCTAATTAACATCTTCTCTCTTATTGTGCTCGATGCATGGAGGTCAATCTTCTCTCAGTTGACCAAGACTTTTCTCCTCGTCTACTCTTCCATATCATTAGATGCTACATCATGCTCTGCTCCAATGAGAGGTATATTATCTTTTAGCGATTTTTACATACATAACACTTAAAATTATTGAAAATACATATTTAACATCTAAACTTATATATTTACTAATGTTCCACCTCAAACTCATCTTTTAATCAATTCTAACACCGTTTAAACCTTTCGTCAAAAATCACTATCAACCGTTGTCTTCCCCATCAATGACATACTTCCACAGTGAATACAAGTATCTCATCATTTCAATGGAGTGGTAGAATAGAAAGAAAATGGGATTTTAGGTGGTATATTAGTAAATATAAAAGTTTATGTGTTAAATATGTATTTTCAATAATTTTAGGTGTTATATATGTAAAAATCCCTATCTTTGAATGGGTGTCAAACTCTATGGTTGAACTTCTTTGTGATAAGCACCTTTACTAATTACTCTTTCAGGGGATGTGACATTGTTGTGCAAGGAATTCCAGTTGCTCTTACCAATGGTACCTTTTGTGACATGATAGAGGTTAGTTAGGCTTCGTTTGGGACGGCTTTCCAATTGCTTCCTAAAGCAGTTTTTTAGTACAAAAATTAAAACTTTTGTATTAGAAAGCTGCTTTAAGAAGTAGCAAGAAAACCGTCCCAAACGAAATCATAATCTAAACTTTGAACTGGAAATGATGTTGCCTTTTTGTAATTTCTGATTGAATTATGTTCTTATTCTTCTTGAATTTAGGAGTTCCCAATAATTGGGGGATTGCTTGTTCAGCTTCTCCTCTATGTTGACAAAGTAAATGAAGAAACTCTTCCAGAAAGAAGAGTGTGTATGTTGTTCCTTCAAAAGGATGCATGCACGAATGATCTCTGCTCACCTGATTCTGTTCCCAGTGCGAAAACACCTTGTAGGTCTACTGATCTTGGAAAAAATTCTTTGCCTGAGCTTCCATTCGAGAAAAATGAATCTAACATGTCATTCTGATTTCAATGGCTTGAAGCCTTTTGTAAATTGAGTACCTACCACACATTGATAATAAATACCATTGATCTTTCATTCATGTTCTTCGCTCTCCTCTTTTCTTGCCCCTCTTGAAAGGTGAAATTATTTTGTGCGGATGCCCATCTGGAGACCAACCAGAATGCACCACATCAAGTCCTGCTCGGTACTCGGCTCAATATTGCTCGGTACCGTGGCTTGGCACTGCTCGGTACCGCCGACGTTGTTCATTCTAATTGATCTCTGAACGGTGAACTTCATTCACCGTCTGCACAGAATAATCTCTCCGTTGAAAGAGGCTTACATAAAGATAAAATGAAAAGTAGGAAGATACAATCAAAGAAGCATCTACAATGGGTAATGATCAGTCATAATTTCTATTTTTGAATGGATCATATTAGTAAATTTATTTTATGCTATTGAACATCTGAGCACTACTTCAACTCATAGAGAGCTTACTCTTTGCATTGATATCTAATTCTTAACATCCTAATTTGAAAAATATTTTTTTAGTTTGAATGTGACACATTAATTTCCAATCATATCATCATTAAAGATACATAAAATTTTTAGGGATGTTCATTGTTCAAAAAGGAATATGTACTACCAATTTTATAGTTGACATAATAATTCTCTACAACGACATACATCAATTGCTGATGACGTTAGATCTTTTATATTACCAGCAAATAAATACATTATTTGAGACTCATAAAAGGGGGATTAATCTTGATGGACTAACAAGTATTAATTAATCTTTTCCTAATCACAAACCAAGATATGCTAATGACAAACGAAAATTAATTCTATCTCTTAAGCATTTTCCAATCGCCATTCCACCTTCTTCCCATAATTCCATCGAGGATAATTTTTTAACTTAAGCATCTTTAGCAATGTAATTAACTGATTAAGCATGTTTTTTTTTAAATTAGAAGTAGGTATAATCACCCGTTGAACGGGCAATTAGCTATGTACAAGTAATCGCCCATTGAACGGGTGACTAGCACCAATTACACTTCCTCTTCCGTTCGTCTTCCCCCCATCACGACCCAAAAAGCCTGCGTGCGAATCGTCGAACAAAGAGGTTAGTTGATGGGTATTTTATTTACTTTATTTATTTATTTAAATTAATGTCCATAATGCAATCTTAGATCTCACAAAATAAACTATTTTAATTTATTTGCAATCAAATGTATAATCTTTTATAGTTAATGTCTATCAAAATTTGCGACGTAACCATTGTATCAATTTTCGCGACTTAAATATATCGTTAAACAACTTATTATAATAAATAGAAAAAAATAAAAAAGGGTAAATACGGAATAGTGAATTCCGCATTCTAAATTTCTAATTGTGGAATTTAATTTCCGAGAATTAACAAACCATGCCGGTCTACTAAGAAACCGGAAAAGATTTGTCCGGCTTATATAAACCGGAATTTAGTATTCCGGTTCTTCTCATTTCTGAATTAAAAGCTTTCTACGCTGCTTTCTGTAATAAAATCTTTTCAGCTGCTAATTTAAGAAAATTGTCTTATATTCTTAACTTCATTAGTCGTGATTTATTGCTCCCAACAACTATCTTCAATTTGATTTTTTTAAATAAAAAAATCAAGTCGCTCGTTCAACGGGCATCTTGCTCGTGCATGGCTAATAGCCCATTGAACGGACGATTATGCCTACTTTTAATTTTCAAAATATATTTAAGACATCTCCAACCAAAAATCTCATTTTTCACTCCAAAATATAGTGAAACTCAAAAATATTGTGATTCATCTCCAATCGAGCTCCATTTTGCGCGCTTCTGCGAAGGTAACCATTTTCTCATGTTTGGCGCGTTTCTACGGCAAATCCGATTGAGAAAAAAAATCGCGTATGTGAATAGTGCACCGCCAATATTAACGTCGCATTGTTCACCCTCCACCGATTAGCAAATTTTTTGTCATTCAAATCATGGCTAATAGCCCATTGAACGAGCAATTATACCTACTTTTAATTTTTTTAATATATTTAGGGCATTTCCAACCAAAAATCTCATTTTCACTCTAAAATATAGTGAAACTCAAAAATGTTGTGATTCATCTCCAATCGAACTCCATTTTACGCGCTTCTGTGAAGGTAACCGTTTCTCCTGTTTGACGCGTTTCTACGGCAAATCCGGTTGAGACAAAAAAACCGCATAGGTGAATAGTGCAACGCCAATATTGACGTCGCACTGTTCACCCTCCACCGATTAGCAATTTTTTTGCCGTTCAAATGGAGCAAACTAGCTACGCCTTACCGTCATTTGGAGTTCGGCAGAAGGCGCCCTTAATAAGTTAATTATATTGCTAATGATGCTTAAGTTAAAAAATCTCCCTTTCCATTCATGTAAAATGTTGAGACAGTACTACTCTAAAGCTACCGTAAAGTGATGAAAAGTTGTACAGAAGCTTTCTCTCTCCACACTTATAAGTGGGCATCTAATAATTGAAAATTATTAGGTGATCGAGCAGATATTTCTGCAAAGCTTTCACATAGATGGAGCTAGTCTAAGGGCTACACCATGAAGCCTTTAATCTCTATGAACATTTTGCATGGAAAGAACTTTATTTGTTTTTCTAATATGATAAGCTGCCAAAAATTAGCTGAGGACTATTTGTCTGAATAACAAAAATGAATACTTTTTTCAGCTTTACCTATAAAATAAAAAAATCATTTACTTTTCAACAACAGAATACAAATTATACATAAAAAAAAAATCTTCCCAATAGTGATAAATAAAATAAAATACACAGAAATTATATATACATCAATATTTATTGAAAAGATCTTGGTGAGCCCAAGGAAAATCTAGCGGATCAGTTGAAAAATTAGCTGAGAAAGTATCTTCATGGACAAGGACATGCGAAGCCAAGCTAATCATGAGACTTAGCTCAAGTTCCAAGTCCAATACATGAAGATGAACACATATTAATTGGAAAGAGAGAGAGAGAGAGAGAGAAGAACAAAGAGAAAGAGAAAGAAAGAGAGGGAGAGAGAGAGAGAGAAGAACAGAGAGAGAGAGAGAGAGAGAGAGGAGAGAGCATTAAAGCCACATCCATCTGTCGCCTGATCAGTTTGTTCAGCTTATAAAAAAGATTCAGCTTTACACAAAGTGGGTGATAGAAATGGCGTGTACCACTCATCTCCTTCCTTTCCTTGTTTTGACTGTGTTTCTGTATTCCCTTCAAAGCACAAAGCAGGCTTTAGGTAGCTTTGACAAGGGGTCAATCTATCCCTTACTACCCATCACTCCCACCAATCAAATGCGATACCTTAGACAGACAGTAAGCAGACAAAACAAAAGGAGAACAAACATCACTGAGTGAGATCAGTCACTCACTCACTCAGATTTCAATGAGTTCATTTGAGGGATTGTTTATTTATTTCTACATATATTTATGATAGTTTTCTCAGTCTTTATAAAGCTGATCAGCTACACAGACAGACTGATGGAAACTGATCATGGTATTGGGACTGAGATCCTACGAGGAATTAGTACTCTATATCATAGGAATTTTTGGCCTTTTTTTTAATTCTTTCAATGAATCTTCGTTTGGAATGAATTTCTTATTATTTTTTGAAACAGTTTTTTAGTACAAATATTTTAATTTTTGTATTAAAAAGTTGTCTCAATAAGTAATAAGAAAGTCTTTCCAAACAAAACCTAAATCTTCTTGAAATATGTGTTGAGAATAAAGTTGATGTTTGAATGATTATCTACCTGTTGATAAAAAATGCTCTAATTGATGATGGGAAATTAGCATGTTTATAAATATTTACATCATGAGCCATTTACAGTGCGATTGCTCCAGAAAAACTATTTTAACATAAAATAATGGCCTATTGTTATCATTTTTTGTCGCATCAAATTTGATTTATGATTATTATATTCATAATTTCCTCCAAAAGGAAGACCAGTCTAATTAACATGAGTCGCCTCTATCCCTTCACTTGCTTCCTTAAGGTTGATTAATTATTTTGTACGGACACCGAACGCTGTCCGAAAAACAATCAGAATACGTCACATGACCCTTGTACTCGGTACCGCTCCATACCGTGGCTCGATACTGATGATATGGCGCATACTGGTTGGTCTCCAAACAAAGTTCTGCATTCGGTCTCCGCATAGAATAATCTCTCCTTAAGGTTAAGGTTGGATTTAAGTCAGTCAAGGCATGAGAAGCTATAACCATTTCAGGCCATAAATAGTCACCCTACAAATAATTAAATTAGTTTATGTGCTCTTATTAAGAAAACATTCTTGGTATGCCACTACTTAAGGTCATGCCACTTTCATTTTTGGGAGAAAGAATGGTATGAAACATCCTCAATATTCTTCACTATCTTTCTACATCTCCTCATTTGATGTTTTAAGCTCATGCATATCTTCTTGGAAGAGTTTCCATTTTACCATCATTAGTGGACCTCGTGATCTTATTATGTTAAGGTCATACTACATAGATCTCTCTAATAGGAGGAGATCTTAATCATCATTATTGACTTCCATGACCATTCAACACTAATCATCTAATGCCTAAAGATTTTGATCTCTTCAACTTCATTGAAATGACCATCTAGAATAGCCTAAATAGTCTCTATAATCATTTAGTGATGCTTCATCCATCACCATAAGGTTGTGCGACATTGGCTTCCAAGAGGAGAAATAGCTTTCATATTCTTAAGTGCCTTATAACCTTTCAATATGCCTTCATATACTATCTTCAAGTAATGTTGCCTTTTTTCTATAGAGGAGGCTTTCCTTAAAGTTTAGCTTATAATTTTGCCAATATCAAGGGTTACAAACTATTTGCCAATACAACATAATTATATTGAATAAATTACATAATTTTTTTTAATGTTTTGGTCATAGTTTTATTTTTATCATAGTTTTTATTTTCAAGTATTTTATTTAAAATATATTAAAGGAATTATTATAATGTAAAATTATATGCATGGTGACCTATTCTTCTTCTAAAGCTAGCCAAATCTAAGTGTAAGTTAAATGATATCGCATCACTTTATCATGACATCTAAGTTAAGTTAGCCTTCTCTAACTCATCATTGTCATGTTTTTTTTTTTTTTTAATTTTTATTTTTTGGTAAAAAACCATTGAAAGACCTATGAGTTAAATTCAAAAAAGATTACAAGTCCTTAATGAGATCAATAGCTCGTTAACGCTCAAAGAATTACAATAAAAACCCAAAAAATATCTAAGAGCCAAAGATCCTTGCCTACTACATTTGAAAAATCAAACAAAGAAAAGAGAAGATCAGCAAGAAGCCAAACCCAAAATAATAAGCAACCCCAAGCTGATATAATCAATAAGCAACACACACCAAAAGACAAGTATGCCAACCATAGGAAGCGGCATCGAGCAAAGCCACCCAGAACATCTAAAGAAAGCAACTCGAAAGAAGATCTAAACACAAGAGGTAAAATAGTAGAACAGAACAATTCTCTGCTACAGAGACATACATTAAAGAAGAAACACAAGGAACAGTAGGCCACATGATGCACAATGCTAAAGCAAACCATCAAATACTTAGCCACAACAGGGGAATTCAGATCCAACAAACAGGAATTAGAAAAAGAATTAGATCACAAAACTACACATAAAAGAACAAAAAGAAAAACAGAGTGATCAACATATCAAAATAAAATTACTACGCATAACATTAACAAGCCACGTTGCTACGTTAGGAAGACCCAACATATCCAGATTTAGTTTACCCACAAAATATTAGGAGCATTTAATCTAGTGAATATAATAAAGTCATTAATGATATCACACTCTTTAGAAAACCAAATAGCAGAAGAATTGGCAATCGAGTTTATGAAAGATCGAGATCCTGAAAGTCAAATCCTTCAAAAGATCCATAACATTCTGGAAATTGTAAAAATTCTAAGCATTATGACACACTTTACTATTAATCAAAGTGATTAATATCTTAGAATCAGTTTCAATCCAAATAACACTAATATTATGATTGAGGCATAACCTTAGACCTTCCATCAAAGCATTTAACTCCACCCCAAGAACATCCCCATAGCATGTAGAAGCAAAGCCACAAAAAAGATTGCCATAATGATCTAGAACATATCATATCACCAACACTTTTCTCTAACCCATGAATGTTAAGCTTAAATTCATCAATAACTTGTTTAATCTAGTGACTTATCATTAGAGGAGCAATCACATTAACATTGTTTGCAAGGATTCCAAAAAAAAATCATCTAGTCTTTCTTACCTCTAAAGTGCTTCATAGAAATCAAACCAACTTTGAACAATTTTTGAACTTCTATAGATAAAGAAGTAAGAACCCTTTGATGACACATTTTAATACCCTCATGCTTACTATTGTTCATCTCCAACCAAAGAAGCCAACTAAACAAAGGAGGAATGATATAGAAGATATTCTTTTTGGCTTTAGTTTGATACCAAACATTTTTAAAAGAACAGAAAGATAAGGTATTAAAATCCGACCCGATAAGCAAACCCTTCTCAATAGCAGACCACACTTTAGTTGTTATAGGACCATGTAAAAATACATGAGAAATATTCTCAATGTGATAATAGCATTAACATTTGGAAACTAAAGAAAGCCCTTTTTCTTGCAAACCTCTATCGACAGGAATGAATCCTTAAGAATTCTCCAGACAAGCACAGAAGAATTCAAAGGAGTGATCAAGTTCCATATATTGTTAAAGTAGAGGAAGCCTCCTTAAAACTAATAAAATGCCAAACTTTGTTAAGGTTGGAACTTCCATCCTTGGTTAACTTATTGATGATTTGGCCATTATAGTTTCTTTTAATAGGAATGTCACATATCTTGTCCGTCAATTATTGAGTGATCGATGAACTCAAGAAGATGGCTTTTAGACTAAACCTTATAATTAATGAAATAAGGCACTTTAAAAGAGGAGGTAGAATAAGTGTTAAAGTGGGAATCTAATGATCCTCATGAGACAAATCATCCTTTTTAAAAGAATGAAGAACTATTCCCAATACCCCATTGAACAATGTCTTCAGCTATCCATTTAATATCACATATTATCTACCAACCTGAGGATTGACCATGCTTGAAATAAGAAGATGTTGGATGTTTATTCTTACAATATTTTTTATTTCATAAAATTGGCCTAAAGAGAATCATCACTCCTAAATTTACACCATAATTTGAAGGAGAAGCATTTGACCAATTCATAAACAAATTTGCACCCCAAGGCCACCTTCAATCACAGGGCCAGTATAAGCACCCCAAATTGGCCCAATGTATTTTTTTAGTGTAATTAGAGAATCAAAAAAAAAATTATTCAATTTTTTCTTCAATCAATCATAAATAGATAAGGAGGATTCAAGATTTGAAACAGAAATAAAGTCATGGAACATAAAACACTCTTAATCAAAATAAGTCTAGCTCCCATGGACAGGAGTTTGAACTCCCAACTAGAGAGCTTTCTATTGATAGCAACCAATAAATTATCAAACAAGAAAATTTTCTTGCGGCCCTTAAATAGAGGGGTGCCAAAAAAACAAATTGGCAACTCCTAAAAACAAAATTTAGTGCTTAACTTAATATTATGACGATGCAACATATACATACACTTACCACCAATGAAGGAGCATTTGCTGTAGTTAAAATTCAGACCACTTTCCTCTTCAAACTTGTATTAAAACTTTTTAATTTCCTTTATACAATTAATAGACCAATTGCAAAAAATGATAATATCATCAACAAAACAAAGATGAGGGACCTGAATACCACCAAAATTTCTATTCTAAAGCTTTTTGTTATTAGCAAAGAGAAAAGATAATCCTCTAGATGAATAATTAGCAGCCGGGATGAAGAGATAGAGTAGAAGATAATGGATTCCCTTGCCTTACACCTTGAAGCCCTTGAAAAAACCATGACAAACACCATTAATGATAATGGAAAACCAACTATTATCAATATTATTATTAAATAGATTAATGACAGCATCGTCAAAACCAAAGTACTTTAAGACACTGAACAAAAAAGATCAATTCAATTTATCATAGGCCTTGGAAATATCAAGTTTAAGGATCATATTGTGATGATGCACTCTTTTTTACAATATAATGAATTAATTTTGAAGCCATCAACACATTATCCTCTATGCTACCTTTGACAAATCAAGTTTAATTTAAAGAAATAAGTTTGGGCAAATAGAGAAGATAATCTATTAGCCAAAATTTTGAATAAAAGTTTATTAAAAGTAGAACAATGGTTAATGGGTCTGTAATTAGTCCAATTCTCAGGATTATTTTTTTGTAGGAATTAACACAATAGAGGTGCTAGTAAAAACTTTAGGAATGACAGAACCTTTATAGAAAGCTGAAACAACTTTACAAACATCCGTCTTAACAATATCCCAACAAGCTTGAAAAAAAGTAATAGCGGAACCATCAGAAGTGGCCACCAAGTCCTTGTTTATACTCGGCCCATTAAAGAGTTAAAAATTTCATGCTCATCAGGCACCACAGTAATGGAACAATTATCCTCATTGGTAACAAGAGATGGAATAACATGAGACATAGAAATAGGCAACACTTGTTTAAACGAATAAATAGAACTCTTAAAAAAGGAAATAACATACTCAGAAATAAGCAGTTGATCATCAAAGCATTACCCTGAATCCATCTTAATTTTGCTAATGAAACTTTTAGCTTTTTTACCATCAACCAAAGCATGGAAATACTAAATGTTCATATCTCCATCCAAAATGTATTTAGAAGTTGTGTTTTGTTAATTTCCAAAATTCTTCTTCCAATAGTACGTTGAATATTGATCAATTTTTCCTTGGCAGAACATACCTGATTCCAATCAAAATTATCAGAAGAAATAACATATTTATACTCAAGCACATAAACCTCTTCGATCTTAAGCCTTGATAATGTTATTGAAAATATTATCCAATTTACTTTTATTCCACCACCACAAGACTTGCTTAAGCTTCTTAAGTTTCAAAACCAATCAAACCATATCATTATTCCGCTCATAGTAAGATAAAGGCGCACTCCAATTTCCTTTAACAAGCTTATTAGAATCATAAACTTTCAGCCACATAATTTGGAAACAAAAGGGAGTAACGCTTCTTTGAGATTCTTCATAAATATTTAAAACATTGGGGAATGGTCTGAAATAGTTATGCTAAGATGCACAAAAGTAGATAAAGGAAAGACAAATAGCCATTTATTATTAAACAGAAAACAATCCAATATTTCCCATATTCTGTTATTAGACCAAGTAAAAAATGATATAGAAAATCCAATATCAGTTAAATTACAATCCACCATCATGCTGTTAAAATCATTTGTGACATTATTATTTGGAGGAGAACCTCCAACTTTTTCAAATGTATTGAAAATAATGTTAAAATTACCTCCGACAAGACAATGACCATTGAAAGAGTTAGCAAAATTCGAAATTTTTTGCCAAAGGCAATCTTCTTATTTTATTGCAACAAGCATAAAAGAATAGAAAACATAACATAACAATTATTAAAGAAAAAATTGCAATGATGAGTAATTTGATCAAAATCCCCAACAATAGATAAGTTAATATTCATTTTCTAAAATAGCAATATTTTCCCACAGCAATTAGCAAAAGAGAAATCAAAACCAAGCCGTTTGGCAAGTAAAAATTTTAGAGTTATCAACCATAGGCTCTAACAAAGCTAAAATCGATATGTTATGAATACGACATAAGTTACAAACACGTATACAAGAATCACACTTACTTACTCCTCGAACATCCCACGCCAAAGAACTAAACATTAAAATTGGTGTTTAGAAGAATCATTTGAATGAGTAGTTCTCCATGGCCTCAGTCAGATCATCATCAGAAATACTCTTATTCCTATTGTTTTTTTTTTTTTTTTTTAGCTGATTCCCACCCGCCATCATCCTTAGTCATTTACACCAAATCTAAGACACCTACCTTATCACACAAATTAAAAGAATTTCCTTCATCAGATGAGTTAATTTCCCTCGATCTTCCCAAATTGATTGGTCACAATCCTCAGAATTCTTACCACTATCTTCAGAAAAAACCTACTTACCCTTCAAATCACCCCCCGATATTTCATCATAAGAGAGAACACCAATTGGATTATTAATAGTAGGCACCATATTAGAAACATTTAAAGACACAGAAGCTTCACATTGAGAATCATTTCCATCCATAGAATTTTTGATATTAATTATCAACCGCCTAAATTAAATGAGGAGGCACATTTTTTGCAACATTATTACTTGAATTAAAGAATTTGATAAAACATATGTGCCTTCAAGGGGATTGGAGTTTGTAGAGGCAGGAATACCTGTAGAAAATTGCTTGGTGATGGGTTCCATAATAGTCTCCAACCTCTTTACTTGGGCAGCTAGGTATGACTAGTTTTATTAGCCCTCACGTGCAAGCTTTTGTGAGAAGTATTGATATTTTGGTTAGTAATATTTGCCAAATTATTTTCTTTGATCGTTTGCTTACTAATGTGATCATAAGTAGTCCCCAGTCCACCATTTGATGGCTCATCATTAGGCAACACTCAACAGATCCAGCTGTAATATCAACAGATTTTGATTTTGAAATCGAAATCTTTTTAGATTGGGATTAAAATGGTAACAATCATGCTTAAAATGACCCAGCATTTTATAGTGGTCATTGGATGTCGGGAATCATTCATGATCACTTTTTGGACATAGCCATATTTTTCAGGTCCTAACCAAATAGTATTAGGATATTGTTTGGTTATATCGAGTTCCACCAGAACCTTGGTCACAGAAGGTCTAGATCTCACTGCTATAGCATTGTCAACTTGAAGAGGTCGGCCAAAGAAGCTACCCAATCCATAAAGGATCACGGGAGGAAAAAAATGTGGGTGGAGTTTCATGAAAGAAATTTAGATCAGAATGATAAGAGACTCAATAGAGATATCGAATAAGGGCGACCACTTAATCAACTTCATAAGATAGTTATAAATTAAGCATAATAAGAATGATGACTAAACACGCAACAATAATCAAGATCGTTTTCCAACTTTATAAGCACATGTCGCGGATCAAGTGTCATGACTGAAAATTTTCTTGAAAGAATGAGAGTGAAAAAAATATGCAAATTAAATCAAGTTTAAGTCTTCTTAGGGTAAATTTTCCAACAAGGGCAAACTAGAAAGGCACAACCATAGCTAACACCTCTTTCGAAACTCATAAGAACGTCATACCACAATGAGTGGTAGGTTTTAAATTAGGGAAGGAAGAGACAAATGTCGTACTAGAAGCACCAGATATAACATCTTTAAATGATCTAGACTTAGATCCACCATTCAGAAAGCTAAGATCAACTAAAGCAATTCGATTAGCTACCACCTCACGGGGTGAACCCCTTGGGAAGGAGCAGCCATGCATTGAGAAAAAATCAAAAAGAGCAAATGACAATAAAAATCTGAATACATGACACCAAAAGAGACACAAAACACGATAAATACCAAAGAAGCTATAGAACAAGCCATTAGAACCAGGCCTAGAAGGGGCAAAGAAGGCTCCAATGAGACAATCGCCAAGAAATCGCAAGGAGAGCGCTCACGGGGAAAACCTAGAAAATTTTTTGAATAGACCTAAATGTTACTTGTCATTGTAAGTTGAACCTTGAAGAAACTTCTAATTTGGTCATGCTTGTACATCCTTAGATGCATGTATGAAGATTATAGTGATTTTTTTTTTAGAGTTTCATGTATATATTTATAATTAGAAAGTCCACTCCCCCTCCTCCATGAAACCAACTACAACCTATGACCTTCCCCTATGCTTATTTATATTTTGGTTGCTATTATCTCCATTTAAATGGTTGAAAAGCATGCAACATATATCCTTTGTCGAATGAAATCTTGTTTGATAAAAAATCTTCTTCACTGAGGTGGGCATGATGGCTAAACCTAAGACTAACTTGGTGCATGACTCTTAATTCTTTGGTGAGTTTATTTCATAATCTATGTGCTTAAATGTTTTTTTTTTTTTTTTTCTTTCTTCCTTTCTTCTTTGGAATTATCTTACCCACAATATTATATAATCTAGAGTTTAGCAATCGATTATTTCCACTACATACAAAAGGTCCCTCCTTTTTAAGCTTACTCAAAACGACCTAAAATATATTCACCTCTCATACACGCTATAATCTCTCTCCATAAACCCAAATGTCCCTTCTTGTGTTCCTCCACTTCATATAGAAGCCTCAACTTCACTCACACCATCAATCAATTCTAATTATGATTACATATTAACATCCAAAAAATAAAAAATATAAAAGAAAATTATCATAGGAAATAAAAGAAAATCGTAATATATTATACATTAATAAAATTAAAAATATATATTTACTCCATATATATAATGAACACATCACTCTTTTATATCACTGAAAAGAAGTTAATTTTGTGAGAGAAATTAACTCAGAAAAGAAGTTCACAGGTTCCTCTATCATGCCTTCCTCATAGAACTCCTATGAGGTCTTCCTCATAAGAATTCTACTGTCCATGGCATTTGAAGAGACAGGCTCACTAATTATGATCCCTCTCTCTCTCTCTCTCTCTCTCTCTCTCTCTCTCTTGCATGGCCAATCAAACCTAATCCCGATTCATGTTACAGATTCCGTTTCCCTTACTACTCATTATTCACAGGCCGTAATAATGGCTAAATCCAAACCCTGAAGTGAAATAGTATAAATAAAGAACACTACTTATACCTACTGTCATATATACTCATGCACCAAGGTGGCAAATTTCCTGTGTCTCAAGGCCCAGTTCAGTGACTTTGAGAGCAGAAAGTGTTAGCAAACTACAAGCAGCCATGGTGGAGTGATGGCAAAGAAAACCCTAATATCTGCAGGGAAACAACTGCAGTTTAGTACATGCTGCCCTAATAAAGTCTGCCTCCTTTTAGTAAACAATGGGTCCATGCAATTGGGCATCTTTGTCTCCAAATCTAAGCCTGGTTTTTGGTCTAAGCCTGGTTTTTGGTAGATCTTTTCTTCCTTTTTCTGTCACTTCAGAAGAAAGTTGGTGTCTCAGTTTCTCTTTTCAGTTCTTTAGCTGACTTCTTAATGGCGAAGAGATGGGATTGTTTTGGATTTCCTTGTTTTTCTTCATTTCTTTGTTCATAATCTCTTGGAAAGGTGGAGTTATTGTGCTCCATAAGTTGTTATGATGATTTTTTTTGTATATAGGCTGTTATTGATTACCTGTTTTTCTTTTTTGTGTTCAATCATTTCTTTTTCCTTTTTTGTGTTGCAGTATTGGTATGGGAGATTCTATTGTATTATTTTGGAATCATCGAACATCAGCAGATGATAAAACTTCTTGTAATTAGTTTAATCTTCTAGCTAGAAGTTTCTTATTTTTTTCAGAAATAAAGAACATTTCATTGCCCATTTCATGGAAAATTGTTATGCCTGGACCCGGACAGCGTTCGGAGATCAATCAAAATGTTCTACATCACCCTTTTGCACGGTACCGCTAACATGGTTGCACCTGATTCGCCTCCGGACGTACACAGAGTTGCGTCCAGCATCTGCACAAAATAATTTCTCCAATTCATGACCGTTTGTGGATTAAATTTAAACAAAGATGAAATAACCATAAAATCTATCATCTTTGAGAACCAAAAACCTATTACATATAAGTTTAAATTTTTTTTACTTTTTTTCTAGTAGAATCAAAATCATAATCTTCAAAATTAATTCTGATTATACTTATTAAAGAATTTTGTGGGAATAAATTATTTTCAAGCCAAAATAAAATGGTAAGAAATGCAATATTCTTAATTTTCAGGAAATACTTTGAGCACTTGTTTGCGACATCTTAGCAAACAGAAAAAGCAAACATATTTCCTTGTTGAGAGTTGTGAGAAGTCAGGTCTGCTAAATCATGGAGATTAACTTTTATTGATCAATCTTAAGTTCAAGGGCAGGGTTTCAAAGGTATTAGCATTTATGAGTTATTTTTGGTTGCCCTAATTTTTCTTCATAAATAAGAATCATATCTTGTATGAGAAATAATGACTGCAATCATCTAACTACAATCAAAATCATAATGACATCAACAAGATGTCATCATCAATAAATACATTAAAAAAATTCGTTTGTATTTTTTTTTTGTGTGCTTAGATCTTCTTTTTTTTTATTTTTTTATTTGTATTAAGTTTTCGATCACGCTGCTCATCTTGATATGTTAGTTAGGAGCTTTGGTTATTAATCAAGAGGCCTTGGGTTCCAATCCTCATTGCAACAGTCGTCCTAAAACTGCTGCAAGGAAAAAAGTAGCGGTTATAACTGCCGATATATGTTGAAATTTGTGTTGTGATAGTTCTATTTTTTTGGTATAGTGGGCATACGTATGTGATGTGCGTGCGAGTTTTCTTTAATCGACTTAAATATCCTCACAAAAAACACAAAACCTATTCCAATCACAGTTGATTTTAATGTTTTTAAGAATAAATCTTGTTCTTACATGACAAAAGTGTGCTGCCCAAATTCTGCTTGTCCAGTGGGGAAATCTTTGTTCATCCATCTATGAATGAAAAGGCGAGAAAGAAACTAAGACAGGGAATATATCTATAGAGAAGAACTTTAATATCAACATCGTACTATCATGTCTAGCTTTGAAAGCTACCAAGATGCTGAACCACTTGCATCAACGATAAGACATAGTCCAAAGGAAAACTTTTCAATCATAATTAATTAACAAATTAAAACTACTAAACTCTTAATTAATTTATATAATAATTCGTTATCATTGATTTCTAAATGTTTCTGAACATTCCCAAATCTGAAATCCTAAATGTTTCACTTCAAAAACAAAATCTAAGAACGTCCAAACATCTCAAAAAATGTTTAATGAACTTAATTACATTTACTCACTTCTGAAGGCAACGTTTGGATGCTAAGAATTTAAGTAAAAGCGAAGAAACAGTTAAAAAAAACTCATATCAGAATCAATAGATTCATAACAAAATATTGGAATTATTCCATCTCATTCATTAACTTGCCTACAATCCAATTAAGCAAACCTGGTTAGCGTTCGGTAACAGTTATTTTCCTTCAGAAATATAGAACAAAAATTTAAGCTTCGTTTTGGACGGCTTTCTTTCTGCTTCTTAAAGTAGTTTTTTAGTATAAAATTTTTTAATTTTATACTAAAATATAGCTTTAAGAATCAGCCGTCCCAAACAAAACCTTAATTAAATTTCATATACTATTTTAGCTCCCTCATTATTGATGATTAAGACATACAACTTTGGAAAAAGTTAATGAAATAAAATGATAATGAAACATCAACAAGTGTTGACTAATGCACCAACAGAACTAATAATGCTTACATGTCAACATCAATGTCTCTCTCAGACTTACCCAATTAACAACATAATATAATCATTAAGAACTTAATGATTCCTATCAAACCAAGAATTAAGTAGAAATTAATCAAAAAGATGTGCATTAAATTCTCTGTGAAGTGGAGATGGAAGGATCATCGCAAATATTAATTCATCATGCAGAAAGTGCTGCAATGGCCAAGCTGTGCCCATTCCTCTCACGTGCAGAGCAAAGGTAACTGAGCTCGATCTCTTCTCTCACTAGTTTGCAGGAAAATAAAGAGCCATAGAGAGGAGACCAAGTATGGAAAAGAGCATAAGGTTGCAGGAAACCGCTTCCTCTTCTGTTATGCCCTACCCTTTTAAAGAAACAGACATTTGCAGCAGGTGCCGCGAATGGGATTTTCAGCTTCGGGGTTAGAGTTTGATGCCTACTTTCTCCTTCTCCAATTACTCCCTTCACTATCAAAATTTTAAGTTATTGTCATACATTTTTGAAAAGGTTGGATTATTTTGTGTGAGTTTTAGTCATATTTATCCTTAAAAATATGATTAAAATTAGCGGATTTCAGTATTAATTTAACCACATTGGTTTTTTTTTTAAGAGGAAGAGTGACTAAAGAGTTTTAATTAATGATTATTTTAATACAATGTAGCTTATTATGGCCACGTTTGGTATGGCTTTCTTACTGCTTCTCAAAATGACTTTTTAGTATAAAAATTAAAATTTGTATACTAGAAAGTTGTTTTAAGAAAAGCATCAAGAAAGCCGTCCCAAACGAAGCCTAAAAGAGTTATTTTAGTTACAAATATCTATGGGAACAAAATTACTCTTCTTAAAATTGAAAAAAAAATATAAAGTAAAAATATAACTAATAAAATCATTTTAATTACTAGCATTTTTTTAGAAAAATAATATAATCGAGAGTTATTAATATTGGAGCAATGCTTCTAGCTCATCCATGAAATATATTTTCAGCACATATAAGATGAGATTGTGGACTATAATTTCACATTCTTTCTTGATGTAGAATTTAAAGATAAATGCTTATATGTCTTTTGACAAAAAATCTTTTACTATTTAGAAAAAAAATATTAGTTACCTCAGTCAAATTAATATATTTTGAACAACAAACTTTTTTTTTTACATCTATGACATTTCGAATGAATAAATGTGTAGAAAATATGATAATTTTAGAATATTTAAAGCCATATTTCTCAATATCTAATCACACTACCCAACAAAAAGTGTGGCTATAACTCAAATATTCTACTAGTGCCCTCAGTCTCCTTCAGTTGAGATATTACCTACATCAAAGTCTCACAAGTCTGTACTATGATCACAGTGGTCCTCAGGTGAGTGAAGGAGCCAAGTATCTACCACCATCCTCTTCTCTTTTCTAAGATTTCAGTGAAAAGCATTTCCTTCATCAGCTTCCACAAGTTAAGCTTAGTTCAACACAGAGTTCATCCATGGAGAAACATAGAGAAAAATACAGCAGCATCAGCGAAAACAACTACAAAGTAAGTAGAGATCAGCAAGTAATGAGGTATGGGAGAACTTTTCTTGGAAGAGGAGATCCTTCCACAGCTGTGGGGTTCTCATGGCCTCCAAGATCTTACACTTGCAGCTTCTGCAAGAGGGAGTTCAGATCAGCTCAAGCTCTTGGCGGGCACATGAATGTTCATAGAAGGGATAGAGCTAGACTTAGGCAGTGTTCCCCTCCATGGGAGCATCCCTCTCCTTCAAACCCTAACCCTAACATTAAACCTAACCCTAACCCTAACAATGTGCCTAACCTTAACATGCCACCACCTTCTTTAAGTGCTAGAGATGACAAGCCTTCCTCAGTTCTCTACACATTCCCTTCCTTGATTTCTCCCCATACTTTCCCTCTTTCTTCTAATTCTTCTTTGTTTGGGGTTAGAGAGTGGAGGAACTTCATAGAGGAAGGTGGAAGGAAAGATGGAAGGGTTATGAGGGAGGAGACAGAGGTGATGAAGTTGAGCTTGGATGTGGAAGTTGATTATGGAGATTTGGATGGTGGAAGCTTGGATTTGGAGCTTAGACTTGGGTATACCTAGAGTTGCACTGTACTTTTTCACTGTTCTTGCCTCCTTCATCTTCACTTGTAATTCCTACTTTTCTGTGTTGATTTGCTGATAGCTATTAGCTAGCTAGCTTGCACTGTAATGTCTAGTATGGTTTAGCTTTCTAATGAATATTATTGGAATATTAATGCTTGCTTGTATGAAATTATGAGCATGAATATTTATTGCTTTGGCATTGTGTTATTCCTATTCTAGTGAATCACTTCATGATTACTGAGAGTAAGCTTTCCTCTAATGAAAAACAATATATATATATGTACAAAACTTCGTTTTTTTTTTCTTACTGAATCATTCATACGACATTTTCATTTTTTTAATTAAATTCATTTTGTTACTGTCTAATAACCTTTCAATAAATTGCTAAGTTTATGTAGATTAATACTGTAGAAGGTATATTAAATTTTTGGAGTAAATACAAAAAGGCTCTTAATATTTCATCACATTTTGATTTGATTGTGCCTTATTATTCTTTTTTCCTTCTTTAATGTTGAGAAATACTGTATGATGAAATGTTTCTAATTTCACACAATTTATTACTATACTTTGTTTATGCCCCTTTTCTTGATCTTCTATTTAAATATGGATCTTTTTTCTTTATTATTTTTAGGTGTAACATATGTTCATCTTAATATTTTATTTTTTCACACTGAAATTAATTATTAATCTTGATTAGCTATTAACACTCAAAATTTCTTTTCTAATTATTATTATTTTGGAAAAGAACTTCGAAGTCTCTAGAATATTCCAAATCACGCAATACTCTTCTAAAGCCTCTTTTTTAATCAATCAAACCTTCCTCTAAAAGTTATATGCCATCCCTTTAACTATGCAAGATATAATGTAATTCAACCTATACCACTTAAGTAATACTTAATTATTACGCATTGCTAACTTAATGTGAATTTTAGAATCATTAAAATTGCATATAATATGCACAATTTTAGTCAGCCAAACTTTATATCCTTATCTTCTAAAAGATTCTTATGTTATTCTAACTTTTCATTTGCTTTAAAAGAAATTTCATTTATCAAAAGCATATATTCTAATAGTTTACGCCAACTTGGTTCAATTTCTTTTAATGCCAACTCGGATCACATTTGAGCTCATTAAATTAAATTTGATATAAATTATTTAAAATTTAATGAGCGGACATTCCATTCTATTTGAATCCCTTTTAGGTCAAACATAAATTTGACCTATTGATGTGATATTATGATACACATGAGACATCATCTCACGAAAAACCCTAGCCGCCTCGTCTGTGCTTCTGGGGCGATTCGGAGGCTATTTCGCTGCTGCGCTGCTTGGGGCTCTTCGTTTTCGTACCGATTTCTCTTCCTGCCTTCTAAGTTTCATCCCTTCGTTGGTAAACTCGTTCCTTTCTCTTGCCCCTTTTTTTCGGTGGTTTCTCTATTTTTTTCCCTTGTTCCTTCGACCTGGAGCTTCTTGGCGGTTTATGTTTGTTTAGTGCTCTCGTTGGGTGGGGGGGCGATGACGTCTCCGACGTCGTCTACCCCGGTTGTACCTCCGGTCCTTACTGGTAAAATCCGATCTTTTAAGGATGTGGTTTCCGGTGGCTCGTCTTCTACGGTTTCGAAAGTCCAGTTTGTGCATTCTTCTTTTAAAGGTTGTCCTGCTCTTCTATTTGAGGATGCTGTTGTTCAGCAGCTGGCTGCTCCTTTTTCATTTACTATCGTTGGTAAGTTCATGTTACGTAGGCCAAACTTGGATGTCATTCGAAAATTTTTTCATGATTTGAAACTCTTGGGTTCCTTTAATGTTGGTTTGTTAGACTCTAATGACTTAGACTATAGCCGCATTTTATCTCGTCGTTCTTACTATATCCAGGGTTGTCAAATGAGGTTGCTTAAATGGTCTCCGAATTTTGATGTGAGGGAGGAGTCTTCCATTGCCCCGGTGTGGATAGCTTTTTCGAACCTTCGCTTGCATTTCTTTAATTCGCACATTCTTTTTGGTCTTGCTTCTGTGTTTGGTAGGCCTTTACAGACAGATCAAGCTACTGCTTCTCTGTCTAGACCTTCGGTGGCTAGAGTTTTAGTCTAATTGGATGTGACGAAAAAACATCCTCACGAAATCTGGTTAGGATCTGAAATGAATGGTTACTTTCAAAAGGTGGAAATTGAAAATTTACCTATATTTTGTTCTCACTGCAAGATGCACAGTCATGCTATAAATGAATGTTTTCGTTTACATCCTAATTTGCGGAAGGAGAAGAGATTGCCAAAAGTTAATGAAAATGTTGTTAGTAAGGTTTTTCATGAGCCTATTCCTCCTTTGGAGGACAATATTGGTCTTGCTAGCCACGAACTGGGTAATGCTAATTACGGTAATGAGGGGGAAGAGAATGTTATTGATAACTCTGCTTTATCTAATGTTTCTAAACCGCCTTCTATAAATATTGTCACTGCTATTAATGATAAGACTTCTCAAGAAACTGCGGTTCAAATTCCTTCTAGTATTGCTTTACATGATGCTAATAATATTTTAGAACAAGAGAAGTGGGTTAATGCTGAAATTGTTAACAATTCTAATGATTTGGTTGTTGTTCTTGATGAGGGGGAAGCTGTTCCTCCAAGCCCTTGGAGATGAGTCATACCGATGTTAATAATACTGTTGCTTGTAATTCTATCGATATTATTGATGATTCTCATATTAATAATGATGATCATCATATTTCTTTGCCAGATCAAAGAAAGCGCAACATTTCCACTGTGGAGGATGGGGTCTTGTTTTTAGAAGGTGATCATTCTGGATTGGACCCGTCTGGTGGTGAGATGAACAATGATTTCCTTTTAACTGATCATTATCATTGTGATGCCTTTACTGATACGGAAGTTGAAATTAATACTAAATGCTATGCTAGAGAGGACAATGATATGAGTTTTTCTAAAAGTCGTGGTAAGAGAGGTAGAAAACCTAGAAACATTATTTTACAATCTCCTAGGACTACTCGCTCACATACTTTTCATTAATTTTGTTTTGTTATGTTTAATATGATTATTTGGAATGTGAGGGGGATTAGGTGTCCTTCCTCTAAGCTTAGGGTTAAAAATTTATGTCGTATTCATAATATTTTTGTGCTTGTCTTGCTTGAACCTCTCATCTCTATGGATAAACTTTTGAATACTGCTAAAGATTTGGGTTTTAAGCATGCTTTTGCTAATGTTACTAACAAAATTTGGGTTTTTTGGAAAGATTTTGTTAGGATTGATGTTATTGGAGATTTTACTCAAGTGCTTCATTGTAATATTGAATCTTCAAATTTTTAATGTGTTGTTTCTTTTGTTTATGCTGCTACTTCTCGTTCTTCAAGGAGAATCTTGTGGGATCAAATTGTTAATTTTCACAGTATTTACACTTTACCTTGGTTGGTTGGTGGTGATTTTAATACCATTAGTAATCCTTCTGAGCGTGTTGGGGGCTTGCATCCTATTTACCATTCTATGGAGGATTTCAATGATATGATTATGAATTGTAATCTCATTGACATTGGCTTTTATGGTAATAAATATACTTGGAATATGTGTCATCTTTGGTAACGGTTAGATAGAGTTTTTTTTAATAATTCTTGGATTAATGTTTTTAATTCTACTAAGGTGGTGCATTTGAGTCGTACGCTTTCTGATCATTCCTCTATGCTTATTAATGTCAACTTTAATTTGGTGGGTTTTAATTCTCGTTTCAGATTCCAGAACATGTGGTTAACTCATGATTCGTTTATTAATGTTGTTCAAACTAATTGGTCTGCTCCTATTTTCCCTAATGACTTTATTACTGACATGCTTAGACTTTGGGTTAAGCTTAAAAGGTTAAAGATGGTTCTGAATTGGTGGAATCGGAATGTGTTCAAAAATATATTTTCTAATATTAAGGAGGAGGAAGAGAAGATTAATGCTCTTGAGGAATGTTGCCAAAATGATCCCATGGTTGCTAATTTTGCTGTCCTTAATGAGGCCAAAATGGTCCTCAGTAATCTTCAATGTCAGAAAGAGATTTATTGGAAACAAAAGGCTGCTATTAAACACTTGGTGGAAGGGGATAATAATACTAGTTATTTTCATGCTTTGATTAATAAGAAGCGTGCTATTAATGGTATTCACAAAATTGCTCGTGTTGATGGTTCCTTTATTGAGAATGGTGATGAGATTGCTAATCTTGCTGTTAACTTTTTTCAAAGTCATCTTAATAAAGATTTTTGTCCTATTCCTATTGTTGATCATTCTTTTATTCATAATATTGTGAATCAAGAGGAGAATATGAGTCTTTCTTCGTGCCCTCTTTTGGATGAGGTTAAGAGTACTTTATTTGACATGAATGCTGATTCTGTGGCTGGCCCTGATGGCTATACTGTTAAGTTCTTTCAACATTTGTGGCAGTTTATTTATGAGGATGTTTATGCTACTGTTTTGGATTTTTTTAATGGTACCCCTATTCCTAAGTTTTTCACTTCTACCTCTATTGCTTTGATTCCTAAGAGTAATATGGTTAATTCTTGGAATGATTTTAGGCCCATTAGTTTATGCACTATTTTTTATAAATTAATTTCTAAAATTTTGGTTAACCGTCTTTCTGTTCTTCTTCCTAAGCTTATTTCCCCTAATCAAATGGGGTTTGTTAAAGGTCGTGCGATTGTGGACAATATCTTGCTTGCGCAAGAATTTTGTCAAGACTTGGATATTAAGACTAGAGGGGGGAATATGATTTTGAAACTTGATATCGCTAAGGCGTATGATAATATTAACTAGAGCTTTATTTATAACATGTTGAAATTTTTTTATTTTGATGACAAGTTCATTTCTCTTATTAGCTTATGTATTAAAAGTCCTTTCTTTTCCATCATCCTTAAAGGTAAGTGTCACAGTTTTTTTAAATCTTCTCATGGGTTGCGGCAAGGAGATCCTATCTCTCCGGCTATCTTTATTCTTGCTGTGGACTACTTGTCTAGGGGGATTTTTGATTTGTTCTGTAAATTTTCTAGTCTGTATTTTAGAACTTTGGGTGGCATCAATATTTCTCATTTATGTTTTGCTGATAATTTCATTATTTTCATGAACGCTTCAAAGAATAGGGTTTCTAAAGTTTTGAGTTTTTTTTATCATTTTGAAGCTGTGAGTGGCCTTGTTTTCCACAAAGCTAAAAGCAGTTTTGTGATTTCTAAGAATGTTCCTCATAATAGAGTTATGAATATCAAGAACCTTACGGGTTTCTCTCAAGCTATTTTGCCGTTAAAATATTTAGGCATTCCTTTGTTTAAAGGTAGGAAGAAGACTTTTCTTTTTGATGATTTAATTTCCAAGTTGCATAATCATTTGTCTACTTGGGATTCCAAGTTTTTAAGTTATGGTGGTAGGCTTGTTCTTATAAAAAGTGTTATTGCCTCGATTCCTGTGAATTCTATTCAAGTTCTTTTTCCCCCTATGACGGTGTGTTTGAGGATTGATAGGATTCTCAACAAATTTTTTTTGAGGGGTTCTTCTATCAATTCAAAAATACAATGGTCGTCGTGGGATAAGTGCTGTGGGACTAAACTGGAAGGTGGTCTTGGTTGCAAGACCATGACTGATATGTCTTCTATTTTTTCTTTTAAATTGTGGTATAATTTCATGGTTAATGCTACTTTGTGGGCTAATTTTATGAGGAATAAATATTGTGGGGTTCTTCACCCCTCCAATTATTTTTATTCTAAAGGGCATTCTAAAGTTTGGCAGCGTATGGTTCAGATTAAGTGGAAAGTTAAGCCCTGTTTAGCTTGGAGTCTTGGGGAGGGGAATGTTTATTTCTGGCAGGATCGTTAGATTAATGGTTACTCCCTTGATGCTCTCCTTAATACCAATTCTATTACTTCGGTTAAGGTCAACTTCTTTTTCTCTGATAATGGTTGGGACGTGGATAAACTCTCTTCTGTTATCCCTCTTTCTATTATTAATTTGATTTCTAAAATTTCTCTTAATCGTTTAGCTAAAGATGTTTTACTTTGTACTTTTACTAAAGATGGTCTTTTTAGAACCAAAGATGCTTGGCATGTATTTAAAAATAAAAAGGATCATATCAAGCCTTTTAAAATGATGTGGCACAAGAGCATTCCTACCACGGTTTTTGTCTTTAATTGGAGAATTTTGAAGAAGTTTATTCCTACGGGAGCTTCTTAGGAATAGAGATTTGTTTATTACTTCTAAATGTCAATGTTGTTCTAATGTTGAAAGTTTACAGCATGTTTTCGTTTCTTCTCCTATTGCTGTTAAGGTGTGGAATTACTTTAAGGACCTTTTTCGTGTTAATTTTTGGGGTCCTAACTATTTAGTTCAGCACTTGTTTGAGGTCTGGATAGTTGGTGTTAAGGGTCATATTAGAAATGTTATCCCTCTTCATATTATTTGGTTTATCTGGTTGGCTAGAAATGACTCTCGGTTTAATGGTAAGTTGATGGATCATCATAGCATTATTTTTAGAATTAAGGAGAAGGTTAAATCTCTTTTTACTGCTCATCTTATTTCCTATAAAAGCTTTAACAAGGTCTTGTTTACGTTGGAGGCTTTTGGGATTAATTTTGACTGTTCTCATGTCAAGCCGGGGAACAGGATTTTTGTTTGGCTTAGACCACATGTTAATTGTTTTAAATTGAATGTTGATATTGCTCTGGATGGGAGTAATTGGTGTATTGGTGGCTTAATTAGAAATTTTAATGGGGAATATGTTGTGGGTTTTGCTGGCAAAACTGTGGAAACTGATATGCTCGGTGGTATCCTGTTGGCTGTCTTTCATGGGCTCTATCTTTGTGCTGGTTTGGATATTCATAGTATTGTTTTGGAATGTAATTTTAATGAGGACCTTAAAGCTTTGCTTGAGGTGGATGGCTACAGTTGTGGGTACTCTTACTTCTATACTCGCAAAAACATTAAGTTCTTTTTGGATTCTATGAACTGCTATTATAATATCGTTTTCTCTGTGGTTAATTCTGCTGCTCGGGAGTTGGCTCTGCTTGGTAGTAAGTTTAATGGTATTATTGCTTTATATTTCAATAATCTTACTGTGAAGATTCAATGATTGATAACTTGGATAAGAATAGTGTGCCTTATGTTAATGGTCATTAATTTTTTTGGTTTGGGGTTTGTTACAGTGCTTTGGTTGCTGTGTTCGGGTGGTTTCTGTGTGGTTTTATTCTGTGGGGGTTGCAGTTTGTTTGTCTTTGTTTGGGGGGTTTTTTGGTGCGCAGGGGGGGGGTGTTTTCTGGTTGATGTTTGCTTCCAGTGTTTCTCTGCGTTTATGTTGTGTTCTTTGCTGGCCCTTGCTCTCTGTGCTGATTTCCTTTGGGGCTTGCTGTTTTGACTGGAAGTTGTACTGGGTGGTAAGGTTCTGTGGTTATTGTCTTGGCCTTCCCTCTTATGAGTTTTCTGTCTTCTGGGACTATGGCATTCCAAGGAGTATTTACTATTTTTTGTCTTTTAGTTTGCATTATACTTTTAGCTGCTTGCTTATTTTTTCTTCTAGTATCCTTGCATGCCTCTTTTGCAGGTTTTTTGAGCTCCGCGCTCGTTTTGTGCAATGTACGTGTGCTGTTCGTAGGGTGATGCTGATTGTGCTTATTTTTTCCTTTTGTTTTTTGTTTTTTAGAATGTTACTAGATTTTTTTGTACTTTTGCTTAGTGGGAACTCCGACTCTTAGGTTTCTTTTTGTTTTTGTCTGTAGCTCGTATGAGCAGTAGGGAGCTAGAGGTCCCTTTAAGGACTGTGTAATTTTTTTCTTATATTAACGCGTAGGCTCGTCGGTGGGTTTTAAATAAAATAAAATGATACACATGAGACATCAATTCACACGACAATATGCAATTCACTCATGTGTGACCCCAGCCGCCACTGTCAACCATGTTGCTATCTCCAAATTCAACTTTGTCTTATATGATATTTTCCCCCAATGTCACTAACTCATTAGGTGTCATAGTGCTCGTACTCGTACTCGTCCCAAGGTATGAGCCATCGGCCCGCATCGCCCATAAAGTTAAGCCTTATATTGGAGTGTTTGCCCCATCCCTCTTCACCCCCAATAATTTACTATTAGCACTCAAATTTTATTTTCTAATTATTATTATTTTACTGCAAAATCTTGATGTCTCTATAATATATCATATCACACTTACTCCTAAAGCCTCTTTTATAATCAATCAATTTTTTCTCTAAAAGTTATATGTCATCCTTTTATATAAGATCTAATGTAGTTCAACCTACAACACATAGGTATTACTTAATTTTAACACATCGTTAACTTAATGTGAATTTTATAACCATTAAAATTGCATATGATACATTCAATTTTTATTTAACTAAACTTCAGATCCTTATATACCTTCTTAAAGATCCTTATGTTATTCTAACTTTTCGTTTTATCTTAACTTGACTAAGAGAAAAAAATTACATCCTAATAGGAAAAGATATATCTACAATACATGATACTTATAAAAAAATCATAAAATTAAAATAAACTTATTATTTGAGAATTAATTATACACATAATATTATATAAATATAACTAAATATTTACAAATAAGCCACCTCATCTTATACCATGAACAATAAATAAATAAAGCAAATTTTTTAGGCCATAGAAAACTCTCTCAAAAAAAAAAATTATTGATTTACAAGCTTGGCATTTTATTTAGATATGTTTGAGTTGACTTTAATTCAATTGTAAAATTGAGTGATTTTCAAAATTAATTTTATATTATATTATAAATTAAGGGCGAAAAAATGGATTTAATTGGATAGCCCGCCAATGCATATTTTAAAATTGTGATGCAAATAGGTCAAATTTCTATATATTGAGCCTATCATTTATTTATTTACAATTTTTCATTGTGGATTAGGTGACAAATAAAAAATTAAATTTAAAAAAAAAAATCACCAGGTATATATGCACTCGAACATGTAGCGCACTGATTGAAAATAAATTTTGAGAATATTAATGGGCCAGGCTTTTTCCATTTGGAGAAGCTTCAATTCTTCTTGAATGGACAAAAAGTTATATGGCAAATTTATAATGTGATTATGCTTATTTTTTTTTTCAAGAAATGAGCGATAGTGTGAGTAAAAATCAAACCAATGATCTTATAACTTGAAAATTCGATTATAAACCACAAGATCGAGATCCGGTTCTTACATGTTGTAGATAACTACGGCTTCATTTGGGATAACTTTTTTGCAGTTTTTCTAAAGATGTTTTCTATTACAAAAATTTTATGAATTAGAAATTTTTGCACTAGAAAATCGTTTTAAAAAGCGGTAAGAAGGCTGTCTCAAATGAAGCATAAATCTATATATGCTAAACTAGGATTTCATTCTTGGCTTCCATGCAAGATATTGTAACCAGTTAGGGAAATAGTCATCGTAGTAATGCATAGTATACACAATAATGGGATAAGAGTGGCTACAATTGAATGGCTCAACAAGTTATTTTTGTTAGATAACTATAGCTGTAAATATTATTATTCAATTAATTAATATGATGATGTAAAAGAAATATCTGTATATAGATAAGAGAAGAAAATAATTAAAATATATAATAAACTTTTATTATGAATAATAGATAAATATGATTATATTTAAGCACAACTCTCAATTCTCCCGAATAAATTAATATAGCATATCACATTCAACATAGCCCCATCCAACTATAAAAGTATTTCTTTTACCATATAAAATAAAAAGTATTTGGGACAAAATGATATTTATCGTATCTGACCCGACCGGTTCATCCAACAACTAAAAATTCATCGGGTTATTTCGAAGGTTGCGTCCAAATGGAGGAACGGGGGAACCTAATAGCTCAATCTTTGACCAGCCTGACCTGGTTCAGACCGGCCAAGGTCTTATTTGCTTGCCCGGTCCGCCAGCTAAAAATCGAGCCGGTTTTACCTGTTCTCGCTAGCCTGTATTGTTCAGCAATCCGACAAAGGGATACAAAAGTAAGTCAAGAGAACCATACTTTCGCTAAGCAGGTGAATCTACTATCAAGTGTAGTAAACAATTCATTAAGCTTCATTTGAAAATAGCAGCGGCATAAATGGTCGAATGCTCATTACGCATTATCAAAGAATAGGGTTATCATAGCACAATATTTTACTTTTCCCAGCAGTTATAACCATCACCATTTTAATTTGTGGAAGTTCTAAAATCGCTGCACCCCCGCTGTGATTGCAATGCGCTGTAACAACATTCCGCAGCAGTTTTAGGACCGGTGGGGTAGATTAAATGATGCATTAGTTTTAATAGCGGTTAAACCGATGCTAAGTTACAGATTTGCGTTGGTTTACAATGCACACATGCATGGTTGATTCATAGAAATATCCCTAAGTAAAAGAGCATATTTAGTTTTGAGATCTCCAATAAAAATCTTTCATGCCATCATTCCATACTTAAAAGCACAGCCTTTCAAATGAAAATTATTTTGTTAGAGTTTTTAATGATCCAACTCAAGTCTATTTTTATATTTTTCTGTTAGCTTTAGGTGTTCTTTTCTTTAGTTTCTTGTATGGCTTGTTTTGCCTAATTTGGTGTAGCCTTTTTGTGTCTTTAAATAGACTTACTAATTAGATGGATGGTTAAGCAATAAAAACTCTGATTCAGCTCTCTCCCTCTCCCCTTCCTTCTTTCTGTCCTCCTCTCTTCCAAGAAGCTGAATAAAACATCTTTCCTCCCCAAGAATCACAACATATTTCCTCTAACTTACTTTAGGAAAATCAAAATATAGAAAATGATAGATTGATTTGTAAGAGAAAGAGGTTTTATCCATCTATCAATATGTGTTTAATGTATACCAAATAAGAGTAAGTAAGGATACTTTGAGTGTAGCTTGCAATATTTGATAAGGAAAGTTTGGAGAGATTCCAAGAACCATTGACCATGAAAGAACCGAGCGTCAAAATTTGTCAACTGCAGTCATCTAATGAATTTTCAAAGATATTGCCAGTAGGGCTGTCAACAAATGACCCGACCCGAAAACCCGACCCGAACCCGACCTGAAAAATTCGGGTTCGGGTCGACTTTTTTTTTTTTTTGTTTATTGAGTCCAAAACTTTTAAAAATAGCTATGAGGATTCCAAATTTTTTTAGAAAAAAAATAGTCAAATCAAAGTAAAAATTTTAAGCGTGAATTTCACTAAGCAATTGAGTGGTCCGGTCGTTTAGACCCTATTTTTGTTCAAAACAAGAGAATGGATAAACCGTCATAAAATTTATCAATCAATCACAAATTTGATGCAACTTTCCCAAAGCTAAAAAGAATTTGGGTCCAAATTTTCTCTCTAAGATCATATGAACTTCTTTTTTGGAAAAAAAAATCAAAAAATATATTTGAAGTAGTGTGCTTTGACAAAATGAACTAAATAGTATCAATTAAGCATGCCTTGTTCTCAATCAAAATATATAGTCCAAAATCAAGCATCTATGAATGTAATTAACAATATATTAATGTCATTTTGGAGGTAAAATATATATCCTCCAAATTTTGTGCCCTTATAGTTGAAAAGAGATCGAATGGATTAGAGAATACAATAAATTGAATGAGACACAATTTTGAATTAATTAAGGCCCTAAGATTTTCAATAAAATATTAATGATCAAGGGGAGCCATCTAAATTATTTGAAAATTTGTTTGAATTTTATTAAAAATAATTATAATGATCCCTCCAGAGATTAATAAATAGTCTTCCTATTACACATTTAGGGATAGAATGGGGAAAGTTTTTTTTTTTTTTTTTTGGAATTTTATTGCTCTAATCACTGTTTCGAACTCCTAATGGTCATCTTTTTAATTCACATATTCAAACTTCTTCTCAGTCTCTCCTAGACTAGGTTAGAATCTTTGGAATCTATAAAATATTTTCGAGAACTTATAAAATAGCTAAAATGGTTATTCTATATTTTAGAAACAAATCAGTTTGATTTTTGAAAAGAAATAATAAAAACCTTAAAAAAATGTATTAACTGTTAGCGCACCTAATAGCTTCACTTCCTTATCAGATCAGTCGACTAAGTTATCCACTAATACCTGAAATCACAGCCACTACTCTCTGTACAGAGAATCACTCACCGTTGATTTACTGTAGCTACATTGATCTCCGCCGCTGATCTCTAACGGTCTCTGTCATCGTCTTTATTTAAAAGCTTAGCACTGTAGCTACGGGGATGATAAGAAATGAATGATGAGTTTCACGGTGATACTTGTTTCTTCAATCTTCCCTATTTCTCTTTGCCCTGTCTAATGATTTCTGCATGTTTATCAAAGCTTTGATCATCAGTTCTCTTCATTAACTATTTAACATATATATAAAAATAAAAAATAAATAACAAAAAATGTCATCCTATATATTGTAAGAAAAAAAAGCACGTGTATTCGTCGATGCCATGGAAGTTATATATTAGCTTTAGTACTTACTAAACAGTTTCTATAAACCCAACGGCTATCCGTTATCAAAGAAATTTTTCTTATAAAACCATTTTTTTAAACTAATTATAACCTACCCCCTCAAACAATTATAAACTTGCAAATTTGTAACTGGCCATCATAAGATGGTGAAATTATTACATGCGACCATTGAATGACATTTGGAGGTCAATTACGATACGTCACATCATCATAAAATGACAAAATTATTACGTAGCACTTCTTGATAGGCCTTCAGACGGTCTGGTGACCACACGTAATAATCTCTCTCTATAAGACGAGACTGCTAAATCGAATCAATTAGAACAGCTGAAAAAAATTATTTATGTATTTGTGTTTGTAAGTTTGTTATTAGAGTACCCAATCATTCAAAATCATTAATATTATTATTTTTTTGTGTTAAGAGTCAAAACATAATTTTTTGATGGGCAGAATTTTAATTTAAAATTTTTATAATAATTTTTAAACTATTTGTCATCTAAAATAACTGTCACCCACCATTAATATTAAAGTGTGATACATCAGTTCTCTTCATGGTATCAGAGCCTGCTCATGGACTCTTCTTCTTCGTCGTTGTCTCCTTCGCCAGCGTCAAGCTCAACAGACAAGAGCAAAGAACCTGAAATTCCTGCACAGCTAAAATTTCTTATGAGTAATGTTAAATCTGTGATCAACACTCAGCTCTCAGCTGAAAATCATCCCATTTGGAAATCACAGATACTCAAACTGTTTTCAGCAAACAGTTTTGAGGGATTCCTTACTGGAACTAATGTCAAACTGCAAAAGCAGTTGCTAGCGACTGATGGAACTGTAAGCTTAAACCCTCTTTATCAAACTTGGATGCTTGTTGATCAGAATTTGGCTGCAGCACTGTATTCCACCATTAGCCAATCTCTTTTACCTTATGTTTTAAACCTTGAAACAAGTCATGAAATATGGCTTACGATTGAGAAACAACTTCAGTCAACAAATAGATCTCGTCAACTTCAGCTGAAGAGTGAGCTTCATCATGTGCAAAAAGGGGAAAAATCAATGGTACAGTATTTGTCTGAGATTAAGCAAAAGGTTGATGCTATTACGGCTGCTGGTTCGACGATTGATCCTCAAGATATCCTGCTGTATACGCTTAATGGATTACCTGCGTCTTACAATGCATTTAAGACAGCTATACGCACTCAACTGCAGCCCATCAGTCTTGATGACTTTTATTCCTTGTTAATAAGTGAAGAACTCAGTATTTTATCTGAACTTACTGTTGAAACCATGAGCACATCAGATGATACAGCCTTAAACTCTACCATATTTCGTGGCCGATCTCGTGGTCGGCAGAGCTTTAACAATCGTGATAGATCCACCTCTCAGCAGACCAGAGGTGGCAGATCCTCTTTCCAATACAATCGAGGAGGACGTCGTCCCCGTACTACAATACAATGCCAAATATGCAGCAAACCAGGGCATGCTGCCTATCAGTGTTGGTATCGCACTGACCTCTCTGTTCAGCCGAACCAGCAAACATACCTTGCCTCTGACATGTCTCAAAGTGATGACTGGTTCCTTGATTCAGGAGCTACATCTCATTTAACTTCCAATATTCAGCAGTTGCAGTCTCCATAATCCTATACTGGTTCATCTCAAGTTCAAATCGGAAACGGAAAACTGCTACCTATTGCTAACTCTGGACAGGGCATCCTACCCACTCCTATGCGTAAGTTTCTTCTTCGACGTCTTCTTCATGTGCCAACTCTTTCTCATAATCTTATATCTGTAAATCGACTTATTAACGATAACTCTTGTTCCGTTATTTTTTATTCTAACGGATTTACAATAAAGGATTCTCGGACCAATTGGACTCTCCTCCAAGGTCCCAGTCATCGCGGTCTTTACCCCATTAAATCCTCCTCTAGTTTGCAGTCTTCGGTCTCCTCCACTGATCAAGCTCTACACACTACCACTGTTAATGCAACTCAATGGCATCAGCGCTTGGGTCATCCGGCCATCTCCACTCAGCGTCTTCTATCTACTGTTCTTCCTACTAGCACTTTATCTAATACTAGTTTTCATTGCTCTGCCTGCGTGCGAGCTAAATCGCATCGTTTGTCCTTTATTTTATCTAGTCCAAAAACTACTAAATGTTTGCAATTAATCCATAGTGATATTTGGGGACCATCTCCAGTTGTTTCTTTGAATGGCTATAAATATTATTTGCTCTTTGTTGATGACTATACAAGATTCTCATGGGTTTATCCGCTTCGAACTAAGTCTGAGAAGTTTAAAATTTTTGTCAAATTCAAATCCATGGCGGAAAATCAATTTCAAAGCTCTATTAAATGTCTTCGAACGGATGGTGGTGGAGAATATATAAATCACTCATTTAAAAAGTTTTTAACTCATTATGGCATTGTTCATCAGGTAACATGTCCCTATACTCCTCAGCAAAATGGTGTTGCCGAGCGCAAACACCGGCACCTCCTTGATACATTGCGTGCCCTGCTTTTCCAATCATCTCTGCCTCATGTTTTCTGGCCGGAAGCCCTTCTTACCGCAGCTCACACTATCAATAGATTGCCATCACCTAATACTAAACATAAATCTCCCTATGAACTTCTTCATCTTCAAAAACCAGACTACACACACTTCCGTGTCTTCGGGTGTTTGTGTTATCCTTGGATTCCCCCTTCTCTTCATCACAAATTCATGCCACATGCTGCACCTTGTATATTTCTGGGATATGCTGAGCCTACTAAAGGCTATAAGTGTTTCAATTTGACTACTGGTCGTATTCACCTTTCGCGGCACGTCAAATTCTTTGAATTCGTATTTCCTTATCAAAAATCTGCCACGCCCATTAACTCTGAAACTCCTTCAATTAATCTACCACCATCTCTTCTCATACCTACCCAACTAACATCTCCTCTTACTAAAATCAATACTGCTCCTATAAATATCCAACCAGCACCTAGTTCGCTGCCTGTCCCTTCTCCAGCTCAATCTTCAGCCTCCACTTCAATTCCTTTACAATCCCCTCAGCTCCCATCTCCTCAGCCTGTCCAGACTAAGCATTCAATGGTTACCAGATTTCAAACGGGACATCTTCATCCAAAGAAGATTTTTGACCTTCACACTGCTATTATCCCGACACAGCCAACATCTTATTCCCAGGCTGTCAAATATGAACCATGGAGATGGGCAATGTCGTCAGAATTTGATGCCCTGCAAACTCAAGGTACTTGGACATTAGTTCCTCCCTCACCCGAGTACAATGTACTCGATTGTAAATGGCTCTATCGTACCAAATTTAACCCTTATGGCTCAGTTGCTCGGTACAAAGCTCGGCTTGTGGCTCAAGGATTTAATCAGGAATTTGGTCTTTATTACTTTGATACATTCAGTCCCGTAGCTAAGTTTCCAACAATTCGAATCCTTTTTGACATTGCTGTTAACAATTCGTGGCCCATACTTCAGTTAGATGTATCAAATGCATTTCTTAATGGAATTTTACAGGAGACTGTCTACATGAAACAGCCGCAGGGGTTTATTGATGCTCAACTCCCTACATATGTCTGCTGCTTGAAGAAAGCTTTGTATGGTCTTAAACAGGCTCCGCGCAAATGGTTTGATACTTTTACCAAATTTCTTTCGGAATTTGGTTTTAAAAAGAGCCTAGCTGATCCTTCTCTTTTTATCTACACTAAAGACACCTCACGTCTCTATCTACTTATCTATGTGGATGATATACTACTTACTGGAAATGACTCTTCCATTACATCTATATTAGTTCACCACATGCAGCGGAAGTTTAAGCTCAGCAACCTTGCTCCCGTATCCAATTTTCTTGGCATTCAGGTACAGAAACATTTGTCTGGTCTGCATCTTTCGCAAACAGCATATGCTATGAGTTTATTGGAACGTTCTGGCATGCAAAATTGCAAACCAGTTCAGTCCCTCCTTCCTACTAAGCTACCGTCTGTTACAGCAACCTCTCCACTTTATTCAAATCCTGAACAATATAGGCGGCTTGTTGGTGCTCTTCAGTACCTCACTATTACGCGACCTGATATCTCTTTTGCTGTTAATCTGTTATGTCAACAAATGCATCAACCGTATGACATTCATTTTCAATTACTCAAGCGCGTTCTTCGCTATATTCGTGGGACATTATCGCTCGGTCTTCCTATTACTTCTTCCTCGCTCAAGCTACATGCCTACTCCGACTCTGATTGGGCTACCGACCCGGCAACTCGCCGCTCCATTTCTGGCCATTGTGCCTTTCTTGGTAGCACACTCATTTCCTGGTGTGTTAAAAAGCAGACGACTGTTGCTCGTTCCTCGACTGAAGCAGAATATCGCTCCTTGGCTCTTGCTACTGCCGAAGTTCTTTGGCTGCGTCAGCTTCTACGGGACTTCTCTATCACCACGACTCAGCCAACTGAACTCTACTGTGACAATAGTTCTGCGCTTGCTCTTGCTCAGAATCCAGTATTTCACTCGCGTACAAAGCATATTGATATTGATTTTCACTTTATTCGTGATTGCATAGCTCAGGGTAAGCTCACTGTACATCATCTTGCTTCAGAAGATAAACCTGTGGATCTTTTTACTAAAGCTCTGTCCATAGGCCGGTTTCAAGCCCTGCGTTCCAAGCTAACGCTCTGTGAACAGAGCCTTACCTTGAGGGGGGGGTGTTAGCGCACCTTTTTTTGTGTTAAGAGTCAAAACATAATTTTTTGATGGGCGGAATTTTAATTTAAATTTTTTATAATAATTGTTAAACTATTTGTCATCTAAAATAACTGTCACCCACCATTAATATTAAAGTGTGATAAAATAATAAAAGATTAAGATTGATATGTGATAATACAAATTAATAAATTAAAAAACTATAAAGTTGGTAGCTAGGATAATTGAATCATCATTTATTAAATTAAAATGGCATTAAAAATATTTAAAAAAAAACTTTTTTAATTATTTTAAAAATAATAATTTTCTTTTTATTTTTGATTGAATCCCTTGATTTGCTCGCATATAAAAATACTCCCATATATAGAATAATGATATGTGTCATTTGAAGAGTTGAATAATCTTTGACTTCGTATGATGCAGCCATACAAAGAAACCATACAAAGAATACAACAAAAGATAAAGATGACATTAGCTGATATTCATTAATAATCATGCAATATTTACATTATTTTATGGGCAATATAGTATTCAAATGTTTCATATTTGCTGGTTTTGTGGTTGCAGTCTTGGCCATCCCTCTTATGAGTTAACTTTCTTCTGGGACTCTGGTATTCCATAGAGTATTTACTATTTTTTGTCCTCTATTTCGCATTATAATTTTTGATGCTTGTTTACTTTTTCTTCTAGTATCCTTGCAGGCCTGTTTTGCAGGTTTTTGGAGCTCTGCGCTCGTTTTGTGTAGGGTACGTGTGCTGTTCGAAGGGATATGCTGATAGTGCTTATTTTTTCCCTTTGTTTTTTGGTTCTTAGAATGTTACTAGATTTTTGTGTAATTCTGCTTAGTAGGAAACTCAGGCTCTTATGTTTCTTTTTTATTTTGTTTGTAGCTCTTATGAGCATTAGTGAGCTAGAGATCTTTTAAGGACTATGTAATTTTTTCCTATATTAACGTGTAGGCCCGTAGGTGGGTTTTAACAAAAAAAAAAAAAGTTTCATATTTGCTAAGAGTAAGAAAGAAAAATATGGCTCAAAAGACTATCCTCAAGCATAACTTTAGATGTATGGTATATTGTATAACAATAATAATAATAATTAACTTATCATAATTAGGTTTTATATAATCATGTTGAAGACACTATCGAAAAAAGAGCTACCATGCTAAAAATGGTCTTTTTCCTGTTATTTTTCTGTGTCACAAAATTTCTTGCATCTTTTTGACAACTGCTGCAAGACCGTCGCGAATGCATAACAACGACATTTCAAGACTGTTGGGGATAGCAACAGTTTTAATTAACCACCACAATTCTATAGAATTACGACGGTTATAACCGCCACTATATCATAATTAGCTTATAACATGTCATCTTAAACACTAAAGATAACAAATTTTAAACTATTTGTTTCTTTAACATGATCATATGAGTTCTAATTATAACACAATAATTATTATACTAGAATGCATGTTGAAGGACAAAAGAAAACACTATTCATTTTATCTATGAATAGAACAAATGTTAAGCAACCATAAAACAAAGGAGAAATTTAACCACAAATCATAAACACCCAATCAATATATATATATAATATTCACACCACTGACCAAAAGTATATAAACATATACATAAATATGATCTGTTCATGCATGCAAACAAAGCACGTATTATAATTTATTACATCGAAGGCTGAAGACCAAGTCGGAGCTCCAAATCCAATCCTCTTGCTTCCCCCTCGTCTCTCTTCATCCTCATCTCCTCTCCGCCCTTACCATCTCTTCTTCCATGGTCATCTCTAAGAAGCCTCAGCTCATTAACCCTTCTCTTCGATCCCAGAGAGAAGAAAGAAAGTTGAGAAAGGTTAGAGTAGTAAGGGTTGTACTTATACGACGAACTATGGCCGCTCCAACTGTACTCTTCTTTTGACTTAGTCTGTCTCAGGATCTTCGCTCTATCTTTGCGATGGATGTTCATGTGACCTCCTAGAGCTTGTGCTGTGCAGAAGCCTCGCTTGCAGAAGATGCAGAGATATGAGCGGTGGATGCCGGTGTTGTCCTCATCGGAGATTTGCTCCGGCAAGGTGGGTTGTTGAACTTCCATATGGAGCTTAATTATCAAGAAGAGCTTGGAGAGAGAATGAAGGGTTTAATTGGTGCTGGTTATGGCTGGCTCTGGCTATATATATAAGGGTTTGAATTTGAGTGACATCATTGCTTCTATGTGTTTAGGTCATCCTTCTCAATGGAATTTGTTGGGTGTGGTTTTTGGAAAAGTTAATACGTCCGGACAAAAAATCGAAAATCCGGACGAATACATATCGAGCGATACCGAGTGTTGTACCGAGCATATTACCGAGCGCCCAAGTGACGTGGCGCTTTGTCATTGATCTCTGGACGCATTCGGTGTCCGGACATAATAATTACTCATGGTTTTTGAGCTAACGGATAGTGTGGGAATTTGATAATTTTATATTAGGAGGTTACTTGTTGAAGATTTCTGAAAGCTTAATTTTGTTGGAGAATTTTTTAATAATTGTTGAGAAATAATTTAATTGAGGATAATTGCTTGGATGGAACTCCTGAGTTTTGAATTCAACTGAAAATGTGTTCTCATATTATTAAATTAATCTCAATATTAATATATTCAAATATGTGTATTTTTTTTGTCTTTAGAGTGTTAATATTCAAATTGCTAGAAGTTCATGTGTGATTTTTTTTTTCCTTTTTTTTATTATATTTTTTGCAGTTATTCTTTTATTTTTTTCCTATCCAAGAAGATGCAAGTTCGTTTATGTTTTAAAGGTAACTTAGCCAACAAGCAAAGGAAAATATAGAAGGGAAAGAATTACTACAAAATCAAAAGTCACAAACATAGAAAAATGAGTGAATCTAACTCAAAAGGTATTTTAGGCTTCATTTGGGATGATTTTTTTACTGCTTCTTAAAGCAGCTTTCTAGTACAAAAATTAAAATGTATATACTAGAAAGTTATTTTAAGAAACAGTAAGAGTTGTCCCAAACGAAACCTTAGTATCAAGGGTGGAATTAGGAAGAGCTCAACCCACCCTAAAATCCTTTTTTTTTCTTTGTAAAATAAACATTTTAATTATTTTATCCATCTTCAATTATAAATACAAGCAATTGCCCGAATTCTAATCATTTTTTTATATCATATATAAGATTATACATTTCATAATCCAATCTTGTATACCCTCAAAAGAGAGGCTAGTTTCACCCCAGATTAATATACCTGAAAATAGTAGAGATTCTATTGAAATGAAGTCTCGTCTCATTTGATTTTATCTAATCCTTGTTATGCCATTTTGACGAAGGACATTAAAAGAGACTAGAATTTTTGGAAGATCATCTCCATATCTAATATTCTCATGCATGGAAACTTTTTAGACAAAAAATATGTTAAAAGGACTATTTTAAGGTACCATAAGATCAATAACATCAATATGATAAGAATTAGAAATATGTGGTGAAAGATAACCCAACTATTTATATTGAGAAAAAAACATTTGATTATATAATTAATGAAATAATCATTCTACTCTTTCAAAATATGAAAAATAGTCATCATAAATTATAAGTTTTTGCCATCTTTTACTTTTTGTTTTTAAAATAACAAATTCATAAAGAAAGAAAAAAATTAATCTGACAATGCCTATCCCAATCCCAATCCCTTACTGCATCCAACAATCTTGATCTTTGTATTTGAATATAGTAATATAATAATTAGTTATACAGAAATATATATTTTAAATGAAAATTATCGGTATTTAGATTATCATTTCTTTTGCATGATGAGTCAATGAGGCCAATTTTCTTTCCCAACGATCTAGTAGAGACAAGGAAAAAAAAAAACTAAGGTCACGGCCGGGCAGCCATGAACAGATTGCACTTGCAGTAAACTATTCAATTAGTTTACTTTTTCTTCAAATTAATTAATCAAAACTTTCAAAGCTTTGTCATTTAGGGTTTCGTTTGGGACGGCTTTCTTACTGCTTCTTAAAGTAATTTTTAGTACAAAAATTTAAAATTTTGTACTAAAAGATTATTTTAAGAAGCAATAATTAAGCCTTCCCAAACGAACCCTTGATTTATTGTGACTGCAACTTCTATCCATGCAAGTTTCTATAGGCTCTTCTCGACCATGCATCTCTGCCTTGACATTAACGGCCAATTTTGAAGCTAATTAAAGCTTTCTGTTTCGTTTGGAATGACTTTCTTATTACTTTCTAAAACAACTTTTTAGTTCAAAAAATTTTTATACTAAAAATTTGATTTAAAAAATAATAAGAAAGTCGTCCAAATGATTAGTTTTCTATGGTTAGACGATTAGCACAAACTCTTAAATCAAATATTTTTATATTATACTACTTCTATCTGCACCCCGCAGTCCCAATCTCCCAGATGTTTGACAACGCCATTTTGTAGGCAGAATTTTTGTAAGTGGGGGATTTATTTATAAGACGCTTCTAGTCATCTAAATCTGCAATTTATTGACTAATATAATACTCCATTAACTTCTTCTTAAGCTTCATTTAGGATAACTCTTAATTAAAATTTTTTACTAAAAAGCTGTTTTAAGAAGTAGTAAGAAAGTTATCCCAAACGAAACCTAAATCTAACGGAATCTAACCAGACAATGAAGAGATGAGAAAGTCACGATACGAGCTCTTTAGGATGACAATGAGATGAGAGAATCACAACGAGCTTGGAAGAGCATCCATGCAACTTCTAAGTATATAAAGGATGAAGAAGAGATGAAGAAATGACATAGGAACTCATTGATAAAGGGCGTAGATAATACTATATTTGTGGAAGATAAAGAGGTTTCAAAGGGAGGAGATAGAAGAGCATTAATTTTTAATTTTATTTATTTATAAAACTAAGTGTTATATGAGTAAATAATAAATTTTAAAAGTTAAACATAAAAATTAGATATATATATATATATATATATATATATATATATATATATATATATATAACT